>NC_042621.1:287032553-287295686 GCF_901001135.1 Rhinatrema bivittatum
TTAGTCCCGGGGTAATAATAAATGGCAGGCCGTTCCCTGAAGGACTCGTAAAATTATAGTTTTGTCGCCTGCTGCCCCTCCCCCACTGAGTGGCGTCTCGTGCTCGCTAATGCTTTCTAATCTAGTTAGGTATTTTTAGAAAGGGCTTTGTGGAGCTCTGTGAAAACCCTGCTCCTGTACAAAAATACATCGTGCAAAGTGGTCATCCTCTTTTACAAAGAGAAGATCTGACTAAACCCATTCGATGCTTTGCTAAACGAATTCTAGTTTTTTTTCCCCCGTACATTTTTTCCGATGTGAATAATATGCTAAACTGGGAGCTTGTAACATGCCATAAGTGAGGCAGTTGTAGCCTACGGCCTTCGTCCAGACGCCTAGTGCCCGTCTTTTGATTAACCTCGGGGGGGGGGGGGGGGGGGATCTGGCTGGTGACTCCTTTTGCCCAAGAATGTAAGATTTCAGTTAGCGTTTACTATGGGACCTGCGGCAATCTTTCCGATCATTGCTCTCATCGGATAATATCCATTTTTGTAGACGAAAGCTCCCCATAGGACAAAAAATCCTTGCTGAGAAACTTGGGTACTTTAAGCATTTCTGCATTTGAGACGTGCGGGCTAGCACAGACTCCTCAGGGCCAGAAAGATCATGTACACGTGGAAGGCTTACAAGCTCTGCACTTATTGCGACGGGGGCTCATTCAAGTGTGACCGAGCCCAGCACACTGCAAACAAGCTCGGTTAGCAGGAAGAAGTCCCTCAGTGGCTGGGCTGCGGAAGGCGCTAATGCAAGACTCGTGTACCAGTGCCACCTCAGGTGCACACTCCTCGCTTCCTCCTCCCTGTTGGCGACACATGGTTTCCACATGGAGACAAACTCCTGTACTCCCATTGGACTTGACCTACTCTACCGGGCGGGGTTACCGTGGGCATTTCGCCAATCAGAGGCGCCTCCAGCCCCTGACGTCAGGCGTTGCTGAGCCCGAAGTCTGGTGGGTGTGGTTATCATTATAGCACAGGGCTTTCTGGGAGTTGTAGTTAGATGACGTCATTACATGGCCTTAAAGCAACGGCTATGTCTCGTGTTTGACTTGTCTTGACGGAGTTATTCTAGTCTACACAGACAGCTAACAATTAGCATCTCGCATGCAATTCGCCTCTTTCTGGGTTAGAAGAATGACCTTGTATCAGCGTTCAAAATTTGCCCTTGTCCGTGGCTTGTGGGTTTTTTTTGTTTTTTTTTAACATTGTCGTTGAAATGTTAAATTACCCCTGCTCTGCAAAAAATCAGCATAGTGATTGCAGCTATCAAACAAAACAATTTATGTGACTTTTCACATGGCTTCATAGCTTGCAAAATCTGTGCAAAATGTTAGTTATATTTATTGCACGAAAATAATTTCCATTGTATTCCAAGTTTGCATTAAAAAACACAAAAATGTATACTTCTTTACAGGATCTGTGATTTGCTGCTATTTATCGGGACCTGTGCCACAAGGTGTCTTATTTTAACCTGACTGGGGCTTCCTATGAATACCTTATGGAGGTCTCAAGTTAATATTTACCTCTTAAGACCGAGCAACAGGTTTTAACATTGTGCCTGCTGCATATTAAGTATTTTGGACTTTAAGAATTAGATGCAGCAACACAGTTTAAGTGATGGTGTAAGTATAATTTCATGAGTGTTCCAGCTCAACCTTAAGATGGATCTGTATCTGCTCTTAATTAATATCATCTTCTAATAATTTGCACTCCATGACCTGAATAGTTATGTAACTTGGGTACACATTCAAGGGATTTAGCAATTTTAACATAATTACTGTCTTTAATGTAGTAACAGAGCAGGGAACATTTATTTGTAAGCTGTACATATGACGATTTGATTCTCTTAAGGGATCATTTACATAGCATTTTTCCTCAGACACAGAATGGGAGAAACCCTTTAGTAAATAGGGCCCTTAGTTTGCACGAGAAACCAAAGTCCACCCTAACTAACCACCATCCCAGTCCATGCTAACTTGCTGTAAAGCTGATCCCTAAGCCCTTTCAGGCAGGCAGGTTTTCAGGATATCTCGAATGACCATGCATGAGACAATAAATTCGTTTGAATCTTACTATCTTTGCAACAGCCACCATCTCCCATACAATAGCTGCCTTACTCACAAACTCCATGCGTGTTAAAAAAAAATTCTGCAGCTTTCTTTACCCGACGCCTACCTATTCTAACAAAGTCTATATTATGTGATAAAATCTGTTTTGACTAACACTTAACATGATTACTTCATAAATATGGTTATCTACCTGCCTCCCCAAGTTACCCCCAAAAGAACGTAGGTAACTCCAATTGATTTCACCTTCACGCATATCTTCAACTAATGTATCTTAAGCCTTTACTTAACAAAGACTGTAAAAATTGTCAATTTCATTGTAAGCAACTGTTTATTTCTTGTAAACCGATGTGATATACTAGTTTGAATGTCGGCATATAAAAATAAATAAATATGAGACATATTTACATGTGCTGCCTCCAGTGTATGCAAATACTTCTCATGCATTGACATTTGGGCCATCTTGACTGGGTGGGGGCAAGGACTGGTTTGAGTTCCACTGTTCTAAAAAAAACACCTAAAACCACAATATCTAGAGTGGATGGAAATGAAGAACTGAGATCACTTATAGTAATTTTTGATGTAACATTTCTGCATGGGGTTAACCTGCGCAGAGCAGCAGTTACAACCCTAAACATATGTTGGGTGGTCTGGATGGAACATTTTGGTCTGAATCTGCCATCATTTACTGTGTTACCTGAATTCATCACCTTCAGCACCAGTGTTGAGTGGGCAGAGTTTCAGGGTACCTGCACTATTTGGGCCTATGCCTTAGTTCATGCCCTGGGCCATCCCCAGTGCTGGCCCTGATGGCTTTATGAAAAGTGCAGATTTCCCCTGTAATGTATTTATTTATTTTCTTGAGCCTCTGCTCTCTCTTGCTTCTTAGCAAACTGCTTACTGCTAGTCCCTCATAACCGCCTGTCATGTTTGCTAGTTATGCTCTATCGGGAAAAACAGTTTGCACTGGCCATGGTTTCTTCTAAATTGACCACTGGCCACAGTTTCTTGTAAATTGTTCTCGTTAGTCTTCAGTAATCTCTGTGTTTGTTTCAGACATCCTTCCCATCCTCCCTACCACCAAAACCCAAAATTCAGTTCATGTCATCGGGGGTCGGCGCACATGGCCTTCCCCCCCTCCCGTTCCCAACCCCTTAATCTAACTTCCATTCCCCTAACCCTATCCTACCCCCCCCGACCTTTATTTTACCTGTTGGCCTGCCGGCAGCCTGCCAGCACACAATCCTCCAACACAGCTGCAAATGGCTGCTGTGCCGGAGGCCTCTGGCCCCGCCCCCCCGGTCCGCCCCCTCCCCTTCCCTTTTTCGAAGCCCTGGGACGTAGATGCGTCCCGGGGCTTTATGTCTGTTGCCGGGCCTTTCTAAAATAGGCCCGGCATGCGTAAATCCAATGGATTTACGCGCGTAGGCTTTTTAAAATCTACCCCTATATGTGCAAGTGTAAAACCATATCTAGCTTTGCTTTGATTAATTGCGAAATATTTTAGTTTTTATAACGTTTAGAAATAACTTGAGCTGCCCATGTGAGTTTTCACTGTAGTAGATGAGCCAGGTGAACAGGGAGTTGAAGCTCCATTAAAACACATTAGAAAGCTCTGACCCGATTCCCGGAACTTACCTCCTGCAAGGCTGCGCTGACATTGTAGTGGTCATGAGGACCAGATGGGTAATGCTTTGTAATTTATTCATCCACAACAACAATGCATGATTTATCACATGTGCTATGGCCCGCCATAACGCATCGCAAGATGTGTATGCAAATTTTTCAAAATTTAGTCAAAGGAGAGGGGTTTGGGCAGAGTTTATGAAAATGAGGGGTGTTTAACATTGTGCACGATAGCGTATCGCACGTTAACGCATGTTTTAACGTTGGAAATAACTACACTTTCTCTCTCTCTCCCCCGGAAGTGGTAAAATAGCGCGCGTTGCAGTAACTCAAAAATTACCCTAACCACGCCCCCCCCCTTTTTTTTTTTTTAATCGTGGCCGCTATTCATGCAAAATTTATAGCAAAATGCTGAAGCTAGGCCTCAATCTGGCGTCGCATCGCATTGGTAAGGCCTTGCTAGCACTCAAAGCATGTGCAGCTCAGACTGGATTGGAAACAGTTGGACACCATGCGGCTGAGAGCATGATGTGTTCCATGGGCAGTACCTGCATGCACAGAGACAGGCTAGCTATGAGCTCACACCTGCCCCGGTATTGAATGTGCATTGCAATTACTAGGTTTCTGCTTGCACCTGGTATCTCTGTTATGCTTAAGAGTTTGGCCTACAGAGGCTTGCTGAACTTGCTATGATTTCACTACACCTCTGGGAGGTATGGCTTAGCCTCTCGCTGCCAGCGAGATGTCATCAGTGGAAAAACAAAAAGCAAAATAGTCATCCACGTGAAGAAGATGCATGTGAGCTGTGCAGCTGCTGGTAGTGTGGTTGTCTGGGCCAGGTGTGCTAAAGAGTTTTCCGTATTGCATGTCTATGGAAATCGTGCTTAGGCCCCATGTACTCCTGCCATCATCACAGCAGCATGATCAGAAGAGGCCCAATAGGAAAATATTATTTATCATATACCGACATCATTTAAAACAAGACACAATTATGTAGGATAAATAGAACATGGTGTGAAGTAAACAAATAATGAAGGCTTTCCATAGTACATGTCCTTTATACCCTGGCAAAAATGATATGTAGCTTGGGTTCTCGACCCAATACTTAGGGACAGGTACAGAGATACAGAATCATTTATCTCACTCAAGGACAGTAGATGAGATCTTTTAAAGTCCAAATTGCTCAGTACATTTTTTTTTTTTGAGCTGTGGGTGTATTGGTTACGTAGTTCATAGAGCAGCTTAAATCCCATCCCACTGCTGATTTGGTTACTTAAATAATGAAAATCACACTATGGGGAATGCTTTGTTAGAACTGGTGGTTGCTAAAAATATACATTTAAATGCAATATTGTAAGTTTCAAGTACTAGACCTTCTGTCCCCTGGCAATAAATCTAAATATAAACTTTTGTACACAAAATAAGCAGCCCAAGTTCATATCTTGGTAGGTAATTCATTTATTTGCATGCTGTGCATGAACCTAGTTGTTTGCACAGGAAAAAAGACATTAGTAATATTAATGATTCTTTACAAAAAAAATCAGACTCATTGCATGCACGATCAGGACCATGACCATGATCACAACTAAGAACTTCTAGTGTAACACTGGAGAAAGAGTGCTCACAGGAGCCGTTTGTTTTGAATACAATGGATTCCTCGGTGCTACCGAACTTTTCACCATGTGGGGTCAGTGATTCAGATCCAGTCCAGGCCAGACATGCCAGAAAGTCATTACGTTAGACAGATGTGTGGGTGTGGTCATCCTGAAATGGCTTGAAGGCCAAATGGCCATGAGCATTGGCACCACTGGATGGCCTCATTAGCCTTAAGAGACAGATCAAAGATTGATTGGGGGTTGAAGATGAACTGCAAATTTAAAGGGCCTGATTCGCTAAGCTTTTGCTCCTAGGCTTAGAATGGGAGAAACGTTTTGTAAATTGGTCAGAGTGGTAAGAGGGAGCTGTTGTAATTTAGATGGATATTCAGGGACATAAATAAAATACAGCTGTATATTGGAAATAAGTAAGATTAATAAACCTAAGAGTTTATTTTAAGATATTGAGAGCAAGGTAAAGTCTGTTGTGATGCCAACAATTGCTAAATTTTCTGCAGATTGGGAACAGACAAATGGACAGACAAACTCACATCAAAATTTGAAAGGAGCTAAAAATAAGCACAGGAACTGGTTTTTGCTAATTTCCACTACTATCTGTGAATACAGCTATATTTAGAGCAGACATTCTTTCTATAAGCATACAATACATACAGAAATGTTCTTAGGTAGAATAAAATCACTTCCCAGTTGTCACAGTCATAAACTGTGACAAGTTAGCCTGGCAAGAAATTCAAAATGACTTGCCTTATCTTCAAAATACATTTTCTCCCTTCCGTCTTTTTTATGTCCTCAGTATGTTTCTGCATTGATTGTATTTTGTTTTTTACCCTGAATTTTTGTATTGACTACTGAATTTTGACCAGAAATTTAAATCTACAGGATATACCTACCGTACCTAAATGTAATCCACTATGAAGTGGCTGAAAGGCAGAATATAAATTTAAAAAGATATATAGCAAAAATAGCCAGATTATGTTCTTTTTCTCTCCTTTGTAGTGGAGGAATACAACAACAAAAAGGCAGACATAAAAGATCTGTCCAGAACTGACCTTTACATTTTCTTCAGACATGGTGGCAATTTGACCCCTCATGTAGCACATTGTCTGAAAAATAAAAGTAAAATGTCTCTCGTTCAGGCTGGCAGGTTTGCCAGTGGAAGCGGTATACATTTTTTTTAAAATTATTATTATTAAATAAATTTATGATGTGCATAAAACAGTTTCTTGGGGACTATCCTAACTGTGGGAGGCCCAAGAGGGGTTTTTGTCAGGTCTTTCACTGCCACAGGAGACGGCTGCTAACTGAGGTCGTGGAGGGTGAAGGATTATGCGAGCTTAAGAGAAGTTAAGAAACTTGGAGTGAGTGGAGGGGTGAAAGGGAAGCAAGCGATCGGGGGGCCCTTTAAACGCAGGCAAGAGGGAAACTATATTTCCCAGGGAGCTGTGCGGTTGGGGGCCGCACAGGCCCCTCCCCCCGGAGCTGCAGCTAGAGGTAAACAAAGTGTGTGTGAGACGAGCTGACAGCGAGCTGCTCGCTTCCCTGCCTGCCTTTTAGCATTACTATTTTGTTTGCTTTTTCTTGTTTTTAGTATTATTATTTTTGTCTTTTTCTCTTTCTCCATTCCTGAATAACTAAAAAAACAAACAAACCCCCAAATGGTTCAAGAACCAATCTGATTAAACTCGCCGACGATATATTTTTTTTTTTGTTGTTGAAAAATTTTGAGGGTCAAGTCGAGCACAAGCTGGATTTCTGTCATTTATTATTATTTTTATTAATTTTTGCCTTCCCCCTGTGAACCCTGGAGAGAAGTAACAACTCGGATCCACGAGACGGACCAAATATATATATATATATATATTTTTTTTTTATTTTAGAACATTTTCATTTTGCAAAAAAAAAAAAAAAAAAATTATTTAAGAAAAAATTATATTAAAAAGAAATTGGCGGAGCATTTGAAAACCTTTTTTTTTTTTTTTTTTAAATAAATAAAGAAAAACGAGGCAAAACATGGAAGGGGTGCGGATGATCAACATCCAGAGGCTGTTAGAGGCTGCTGAGTATTTGGAAAGGAGGGAAAGAGGTAAACGGTGCACGGAAATGTACAGAGCATCAGAATTATGCCTTTTCTTTCATTTTTTTTCTTCTTAAGGGAAATGGGCCGTCGGGTAAGATTTGTATTTTAATTTTGTGCCGAGTGTTAAAAACGCCTCGCGTAGTAGCCCAGAGGACGCAATTGAAGGGTAAAGAGAGTCCGGGGCGAGCGAGGAGAGCAAAATATACAAAATGTTGTTCTCTTAACGAGATTTTTTTTTTTGTTTTACTTTCTTCATTTGCCCCGCGGAGCTGATGACAAGAGGCGGGCAAAACAAACAAACAACCAAAAAAAAAAAAGCACCTTGACCTCCAGCTCGGAGGCCGATTATTTTTTTTTCTCTTTCGAATAATTTCTGTATTGTGTTTAGAAGGGAAAAAAAAAAAAAAGATGTTACTCGTCGGGGGGGGACTTTGTAAAAATGTATCTGAAAATAAAGGCGCCCTGACGCCGCTGCCTCCCTTCCCGGGCGGGCGGGCGGGCGGCCGTTCGTTCCGCCGGCAGTGCGATTGCCGTCGGGAGTTCCTCACTTCAAACCGTTTCGCGAATTCAAACGGCTTCTGCTTTAACGGAAAGCGACGCGGGCTGGCCGGGGGAGGGGGAGGGGCCGGCGGTATTGCGGGGGGGGCGTGGACTGCTAATAACGCGCTCTCCCTCCCTCCCCCTCTCTCCCTCCAGAATGTGAGCACGGCTACGCCTCCACCTGCCCGACGGCGCTCAGCCTGAACCCGAGCCCGCTACAGAGGGAGAGCCAGGCCAGGATGAGGAGCAAGAAGCACAGCCCGGGCCCCGGCACCACCACCAGGTATGTACACAAAGGCAGTCCCTCCAACCAGGTATATAATATTTGGGGGGGGGTGTTAATAATAACACACACAGCGCCAGCACACCTTTGACCCCCACCAGGTATGGGAGTGGGGTTACTAATAATACACACATGCACCTGTCAGGTATATAATATTGGGGGGGGGGTGTTAATAATAACACACACAGCGCCAGCACACCTTTGACCCCCACTAGGTATGGGAGTGGGGTTACTAATAATACACACATGCACCTGTCAGGTATATAATATTGGGGGGGGGGGGTGTAATAATAACACACACAGGGCCAGCACACCTTTGACCCCCACTAGGTATGGGAGTGGGGTTACTAATAATACACACATGCACCTGTCAGGTATATAATATTGGGGGGGGGGTGTAATAATAACACACACAGGGCCAGCACACCTTTGACCCCCACTAGGTATGGGAGTGGGGTTACTAATAATACACACATGCACCTGTCAGGTATATAATATTGGGGGGGGGGTGTAATAATAACACACACAGGGCCAGCACACCTTTGACCCCCACTAGGTATGGGAGTGGGGTTACTAATAATACACACATGCACCTGTCAGGTATATAATATTGGGGGGGGGGTGTAATAATAACACACACAGGGCCAGCACACCTTTGACCCCCACTAGGTATGGGAGTGGGGTTACTAATAATACACACATGCACCTGTCAGGTATATAATATTGGGGGGGGGGTGTAATAATAACACACACAGGGCCAGCACACCTTTGACCCCCACTAGGTATGGGAGTGGGGTTACTAATAATACACACATGCACCTGTCAGGTATATAATATTGGGGGGGGGGGGTGTAATAATAACACACACAGGGCCAGCACACCTTTGACCCCCACTAGGTATGGGAGTGGGGTTACTAATAATACACACATGCACCTGTCAGGTATATAATATTGGGGGGGGGGGTGTAATAATAACACACACAGGGCCAGCACACCTTTGACCCCCACTAGGTATGGGAGTGGGGTTACTAATAATACACACATGCACCTGTCAGGTATATAATATTGGGGGGGGGTGTAATAATAACACACACAGGGCCAGCACACCTTTGACCCCCACCAGGTATGGGAGTGGGGTTACTAATAATACACACATGCACCTGTCAGGTATATAATATTGGGGGGGGGGTGTAATAATAACACACACAGGGCCAGCACACCTTTGACCCCCACCAGGTATGGGAGTGGGGTTACTAATAATACACACATGCACCTGTCAGGTATATAATATTGGGGGGGGGGTGTAATAATAACACACACAGCGCCAGCACACCTTTGACCCCCACCTGGTATGGGAGTGGGGTTACTAATAATACACACATGCACCTGTCAGGTATATAATATTGGGGGGGTGTAATAATAACACACACAGGGCCAGCACACCTTTGACCCCCACTAGGTATGGGAGTGGGGTTACTAATAATACACACATGCACCTGTCAGGTATATAATATTGGGGGGGGGTGTAATAATAACACACACAGGGCCAGCACACCTTTGACCCCCACTAGGTATGGGAGTGGGGTTACTAATAATACACACATGCACCTGTCAGGTATATAATATTGGGGGGGGGTGTAATAATAACACACACAGGGCCAGCACACCTTTGACCCCCACTAGGTATGGGAGTGGGGTTACTAATAATACACACATGCACCTGTCAGGTATATAATATTGGGGGGGGGTGTAATAATAACACACACAGGGCCAGCACAACTTTGACCCCCACTAGGTATGGGAGTGGGGTTACTAATAATACACACATGCACCTGTCAGGTATATAATATTGGGGGGGGTGTAATAATAACACACACAGGGCCAGCACACCTTTGACCCCCACCAGGTATGGGAGTGGGGTTACTAATAATACACACATGCACCTGTCAGGTATATAATATTGGGGGGGGGTGTAATAATAACACACACAGGGCCAGCACACCTTTGACCCCCACCAGGTATGGGAGTGGGGTTACTAATAATACACACATGCACCTGTCAGGTATATAATATTGGGGGGGGGGGGTGTAATAATAACACACACAGGGCCAGCACACCTTTGACCCCCACCAGGTATGGGAGTGGGGTTACTAATAATACACACATGCACCTGTCAGGTATATAATATTGGGGGGGGGGTGTAATAATAACACACACAGGGCCAGCACACCTTTGACCCCCACCAGGTATGGGAGTGGGGTTACTAATAATACACACATGCACCTGTCAGGTATATAATATTGGCAGGGAGGAGGGGATGTAATACTAACAACACAGCGCCAGCACAACCACCTTGACACATCTGCCAGGTATTGGGGGGGGTGTTAATACTAATAAGACACGTGTACACACACAGCTTAGGCTATGGCACCACCTCCAGATATGTGATAAGGTGGAGAGGATATTAATACACAAATGCAGGTGTATAATATTGGAGGAGGGGTATACTAAGAACACACACAGCATTAGCACAATTAACCTTCCACTTTAGTTTATTAACTATGTATTTTCTTAAAAAAATACACAAGAATAAAAATGGTAAGTTCATACATACATGGCAAGGACCCGAAAGCAGGATGTGAAAAACTCGTAATCATAACCCACTGTAAAAAAAACCCACTTCTTAAAATATATTTTTTTGGTCTAAATGCATGTATGAAAAACTACCCATGCAGCTGTGGAATAATATCCTTAAACAAATGGTCCAAAGACCTCTAGTTAAAAAAAAAATAAATAAATATATATATCAAATAAACTTTATAGCTTCTCCTTGCCTATGGAGCAAGCCCAGATGAGATAAAGTATGCATTAAAAATCCTCAAAACAAGCCAATGAAAACATTCCTCAAAAATAGAAAGCCTTAAGGTCCTCAAAGTTCAAAATCCATAAAGGAGCCCTTGTTTCAGCACCAGGTGACTTTTCAGGGAGATATTACTGAGACTATATCATAGTGCAGTGCCCAATAACCCAAAATCTCATGAAGGTGATGCTGTTAAATCCTGGCAGAGTTTATAAATAGCATCCAGAAAGCCACGATTTAACAGCAACACCTTCTTGGTTATAATAAGTCTTTTGGGTTATTGGGCATTGCACTATGTAACACTCTCTGTAATGTTCCCCCTGAAGAAGTGGTGAAACAAGGGCCTCTTGTTGGGGTTTTGAACTTTGAGGACCTTACCCCTGACTTTAGAGGTTCCTCTTTTTGAGGACTGTTCTCCATGGCTTGCTTTGAGGGTTTCTATCACTGATTTTCTCATCTGAGCTTGCTCCATAGAGACTCTATAAAGTTTTTTTTAAATTATGGTTCATTGGACCATTTATTTAAGGCTATTATTCCAGAGCTGCACAGATATTGTTTTTTGTATGTACGTTCATATCAAAAAATAACTTTGAGGCATGTATTTTTATGGTGGGTTATGATTACACGTTTCTGATATCCTGCTTTTGGTTCCTTGACAGCCATGTGTATATATGAACTTATGTTTTCACTCTTGTATATTTTCTAAAGAAAATATACATTAATAAAAGTAAGGTGGGTGGTTTAATTTCTTCACGTACTGCGTATATTTTATAGGATCAGCTTTCTTTTTTGCATGGGTAGTATTTTTGGTATTCCCTCCTATTTTTTTTTTTTTTTTAATAGGGTGGAGGGGATGCTAACAACACAGGCCATATATCATTGATATCAGTTACGGGAAGAGGGTTTCCTAAACACACACGCACATTACCAGTATGATAGGGAGGGGATGCTAAGAACCCTCACAGCATCTATATTTTTTATTTTTATTTATTTAACAGTTTTTTATACCGACCTTCATAGTAAATAACCATATCGGATCAGTTTACAGTTTAACAAAGGGGAAACTAGAGTAACAATTTAAGTAAACGAAAGATAATAATAGATAGGAATAAGTCAAAGTTACAATCAACAGGGGGAGAGAACTTGGGAGCTTACAACAAGCTGGAAAGAAGAAAGGCCGGTAAAATGATTGTTACCATAGAGTGTACAAGTTAAAAAACTTAAAAACTGTGCTTTAACCTGAAAGTCTCAGAGTCCATTTTTTTTCTTCGAGAAACAGAGTGCCAGACCGGGTAGGAATGAAGGCCAACTAGTAATTGTCTGGTGGTTCAGGGAAGGCTTGGTGAAAGAGCCAAGTTTTAATATATATCCCTAACCCCACCACCAGGTATGGGAAGGGTTACTGATAACTCACAAACACAGTACCAGCGTGGACCGTGGCACCACCACCAGGTATGGAGAAAGGGATACTGATAATACATACAAGGTCCCACCACCAGATAGAATGGAATAGAGATGGGAGGGGGGGGGGGGGGCCCTGGCACCACCAACACAAAGTATGTATTTATGGGAGAGGGATACTAGTAACTCACACATGTGCCCATCACCAGCACAGGCCCTAGCTCCACCACAAATTATGGGGGAGGGATACTAATATATAATATACACACAGCATCAGCATAGGCCCTGGCACTACCAGCAGGCGTGGGAGGAGGGTTTACTAATAATGCACACACCCCCCACACCAGCATGGCTGTGGCACTGCCACCAGGTATATATGGGGGAGGGAATACTAATAACACACGAACACAGTACATCAGTATGGGTTGTGGCACTACTACCAGGTATTGGTGGAGGGGAGGATTGTAATAATACATTCACACACATCGCATAGCACAGGCCCTGGCACCACCACCAGGTATGGGGTGGGAAATATGCTTAACGCACACTGCACCAAGATGGGCTTGGCACCAGCACCAGGGAATGGGGAGGGTGTGAAACAATAATACAAATGGATGCACAGATATGACGGCACCACAATTAGATAGGTGGGGAGGCACTACTAATACTAGCACGACACCTGCCCTGGTACCACCACAAGGGATCAAGAGAGGGGATACTAATACAGCATTGGCATCACCCATCAGGTATGGGGGGAGGGGCATACCAGTAAAACACATACACATGACCCCAGCGCCACAAGTAAATCTGGGGAGGAGAGCGGCAAAAATACCACAAACACAATTCAAGCCCTGGTGGTAGGCATATTAATAACATAGCCAGCACTGGAACTGCTATCAGGTATGGAGAAGAACAATACATATGCTGATTCGTAGCACCACCACCACCACCAGATATGGGAGTGAGGCAGTAATAATACACATACACAGCACAGGCCTCTGCACCACCATCAGATGGGGAGGGGGGCACTGATTGCACACACTAGCACTGTTAGAGTCAGCTGATGTTACACTAGGGTCCTGTGCTGATGTGCTTGCCAGTATTCTCTCTCTAGCAGATAGTAGGATAGCATTCACGTGCTACGGTCTGATCTGGTACTAGGCTGGATGAAGAGTAAAAGGAGTTCCTGGGATGACATGCCTTCAGGCTTGTTCCTCTCCCCCGGTTGAGCAGGAGGAACACAAGATTGACTTCCTGGATTGAGACCTAAGCCTTAGTCTTCTCCTTAGTGTCCTAGAATTAGCCGCCTTCCCTCCTCCTCCTCCTCCTCCTCCCTTCCTTCCTCTAGCTTATGAGCCTCCTTGTAGTTTTGATTTAATAAAGTATAAAACAACCAAACACCCAAACCAAAAAACACATGAGAGGTTTTGCAAGGAAGGAAGGCCCAGGCTGGCGGTGAATGTTCATCAGTACTCAGCCAGGGGTGCTTTAGGGCCATGGCAGTGAGTACCTCCGGGATAGAGGAGGATACTTGGATTGGAAAATGTCCATAGTGTGGGGCCTGTGGAATCCTAGAGGTGGTGGTTTCTGCAAAGCTTGTGACTGCCACAATGCCATATTGGGAGGTAGCTGCAGGTGCCATCCGTGCTCAGGAGGAAGGGAAGCTTGTGCAGCAAGCTGCTATGGCACTGGAGAGTTTGGCAGCAGTGGAGTATGATTTCAAAAAGTGTTCTCTATAGGAATACATGTTTTGCTTAGTGTTCCCATGTTGGTTGCTTCAGGAGAAAGCTCAAAGGCCTTCTTTGTCAACAAGCAGGGCTAAATTAGCCATGAAATGTGGTTGATGTCATCCAGTGCTGAATGGCCCCTTCTCTCTTAGCTCATGGAGTTTTTGCTCTTCTGAGCATGGGTGGGAGTTTCTGCATGGCCGTTGCCTTATGCACACCTCATTTTTTTTTTTAATTCAAGCCACAGCTGGATGTGTACCTTTCTCTCAACATTTTTAATTTTGTTATTTAGATATTTTTCAGTATTTTTTAATTTTTTTCTCAGATTGTGTTGCCTTACTGCCTCAGCAGCCCCCAAAGAGCACTTTTTAATTGCTATCTTAAAAAAAAAAATAAAAATTTTGAAACAGGGATGTCTGGCTCCAAGAAGCCCATCCTCACTCTCTTCAAAGATGGTGTGGTGGTATGAAAATGGCCATGACATTTATTACCAGTGGTTTGGGCCTGACCACAATGCATCTAACTGTTACCACTGCAGTCCGATGTCGTCGTGGACCCAGATATCTAGAGCCTGTCAGATGGAGGAGCTGTGTAAGGTTTTAAAGAGCCACAGCTGTTCCTCTTGGAGTAGGCCCTTTTTCTGTTCCCTGGGTGTCCAGTTGAGCAGCAGTTCTTGGAGTAGGCCTCCCCCCCCCCCATCTTTGGAGTAGGCATCTCCAAGCCCCTCGTTGGGCTCTGCGTGCTCGGGGCAGGCTAAGAAGAATCATCACTCCTCTGAGCCAGCGGTGCTATTGGTACCAATGAAGCAGAGCAGAGTTTCTGCGTTGGTGGCACAATCAGTGCACCACTCGCCAGCCCATCGAACGTGGAGCTATCAATGCATCAGGCCCTGACACTAGTAATGCTTCCTCTCTTAACACTGTTGTCGTACTGGGCAGGAGAACCTTCAACCCCTTGAGCCTCAGAGCACAGATTGGCACCATTGACGCACTGGCCCTCAGTGCTACTGACGCAACTATTTCTTAAATCGCCAATCCCTTCAACACGTTCAGAGTATGGGAGGTGTGGAGGGAGATTTGCTGTATTAACATCTTCCTATCTCAAGGTTATTTCTCTAGAGATACTGGATACCATCTGCTTGGTGGTGCCCTTGATCTTTACTCCTCTTCTGAGACAGCTGTTAGAACGTCCGGAGGGTGTTTCAGAAGAGGATGTTCCACCCTCAGCACCTGGCTAAAGCACACAACATCCCCTAGAGCAAGTGGCAGAGTTGGTGAAGATTTTCTTTGTCTCTCTGGTGGCTAAGGACAAGGAAGGCAGTCTTTAACCTCTCTTCTCCAGAGCATCAGATTTACTTCCTCAAGAGGAAACCTCCAGAGGGATTAGAGTCCTCCCCACTCTCTTGCAGCGGAGTCCAGTCAATAGGAGGATGTTCCCCAGACGTACCCCTTTCCAAGGCTACCAACAGACACCTACATCTTCATTGGGGGTCCTAGATCAGTGTCCCTTCTTCCCCACGGGTCAGAGATCAACAGGAATTTTTCGACCGCCCCCCCCCCCCCCCACACCTGAGCCTCTGGAACACTTATGGCCACCTGAGGAACTCTTCTAGTCTAGACTTCTGGATAGGTTGGGTAAGGCACTGGGAGTTAACATTTGTAAGGATGAGGACTCGCATAGAAGTCTTCAGCCTTTTCCAGATCCTGGACACCTTGGCAGAGTTGTCAGCAATTCCAGTAGATTGAATCCTACAAGAATTCCAAAAACAGAAGGAGGGAAAATTTTGCTTTCTGTGTGCCAGTAGCCAGAAAATTAGATCTAGAGTATAGAGTCCAAAATATCCTGGGATTTGGGGTGGTGCAGTTGCCCCATCAATCGGTTGTTTTGGAATCGGTGCTAAAGCAAGCAAAGAAAACAAGGATATTCTCTAGTGCTCCACCAGGGAAAGATCCCAGGCTGCTGGACAACTTTGACAAAAAGATGCTTCAGAGCTCAATTTTTAATGCTCACAGTTCCAAGCACCAGTTCTACATAGTGCAGTACTTGCATAATTATATTCAGAAACTGAAGCTGCTGCTAGGCCCAGTTGATGGGGGGGGGGGGGGGTGCTGGAGTCACTTCTTAAACTGCCTGTCCTGCCTGACCAACATGGAAAAAGATTCAGGGGATTGAAACCCATCCTGGATATATGAAGCCTGGAAAAAGAATCCTATTAACAGGAGAAAGTAAAGAAGAATCCCTTCCATATCATTCTGCCCATCATTCAGGTGGGGGAGTGGATATGTACCTTAAATCTGAAGAACATGTGTGCTCCTCCATTCTTCACATTGGCACTATCTATGCTTTGTGGTGGAATCCTCTTACTTCCAGTACAAGATGCTCTCCTTTGGGCTTTGAGTGGCACCAAGGATCTTTATCAAGTGCTTAGTGGTAGTGATAACACATCTCTATTGTAAGGGCATCTGTGTTTTCCCTTATATAGACCACTGGCTAGTTGCAGCACCTTCCTGAGCGGAGTGATGACCTCTGCAAAAGACAATCCAACTTCTTTAGTCACTGGGTTTCCTAGTAAATTTTGAAAAATTTACCCTGATCTCATCTCACAAAATCAAATGCATTAGGGCTTGGTAGATTCTTTGCAGGAAAGAGCATTTCTCCTGACAGATCGAGTGAATGTCCTCAGGTCTCTAGCTCATTGGTTGGTTCAGATGGATCAGGCAACAGCCAGGGAAGTGTTAGTTTTCCTGGGACACATGGCTAAGGTGGTTTACATGGTCTTTCTAACCAGTTCCACATGGTGCTCTACAATGGAGCCTCTGCACCCCATGGGACCAGTTAACTCAGTCCTTAACAACCTGATGAATGTCCCACCGGAAATGAAAAGAAAGTTTCACTGGTGGTTAGATCCAATCATTTTACGTGCAGGGACTCCTCTCTGTTTGCTTCCTTATCAGGTCATGTTGGTGATATCAAGGGATGGGGAAGGCACATGGGTCCCTTCCGAACTCCAGGAACTTGTTTATTAGTGGACTGGCAGTTTCAGATTAACATGCTGGTGCTTTGAGCCATCAGACATGCCTTGCGAGCTTACTCACATCTCCTCAAGGGAAAGAGAATTCTCATTCAAACTGATAATCAGCTAGCCATGATTTATCTCAGCAAGCAAGGAAGCACAGAATCATGGACTCTTGTCAGGAAGCCATAAAGATTTGGAAATGGGTGTGAAATTACCAAGCTGTCCTGCAGATGACCTACTTTCTGGGAATAGCCAATATGTTGATGGATTGCCTCAGCAAGGTGTTTCATGCTCACAAATTGTCATGTATAGGTTAATAGCTGACAGGCTGTTTGGCCTTTGGGGGTCATTTATTGATTGACCTCTTCACATCAGAGGAAAACAGAAAAGTGGAAAGATTTTGCTCCATTCTTCCAAGCAAACTCAGGTCCTCTCTAGATGCTTTTCTGCTCAGCTGGAATGCAGATCTTATGTACACTTTTCCACCGATTCTGCTAATAGCTAGGACAATGCAAAAAGTGCTCAAGGACTGGGTTCACTTGATACTTATTGTACCAGCATAGTCCAGACAAGTGTGGTTTTTGTACCACATACAAATGTCTGTCAGCCTCTCTGATTCTCCTAGGGCTGATCCGATCCTATTGAGTCAAGAAGGCTGTCTGTATCATCCAAACCTCTTCTCTCTCAACTTTACAGCAGGGATGTTGAGCACTTGCTGATCTCGTCCCTATTCCTGCCCAAAGAAATTGAAGACTGGTATCTGCCAGAAAGACTTACAACTTTTAAATGGAAATGGTTTTTGTCCTGGTGTCAGTGGAGCTTCTTGGACTCATTCACTTGTGAACCACGGGAACTTCTTCAGTACTTATTCTTTTTCCTCCTTGGGACTTAGTACTTTTTTGGCCAAGGTACATCTCAGCAACATAGTGGCCTGCTATGTTCAAGTGGAGGGTAAACTGATATCCACTTAGCCTTTAGTGTCAATTTGAGATATTTATGGAATACCAAAGCACCTGTTCCATGGGACAGTAATGTAATTCTGGTGCATCTTATGAAGCCATCCTTCGAGCCATTGGATTTAGCTTCTTCAAAGTTTCTTACATGAAAGGTATTATTCCTTGTTGTGATCACATCAGTCAGAAGAGTAAATGGGCTTCAGGCATTGGTATATTACTCTCTATATATTCAGTTCTTTCATAATAGGGTGATGCTTGACACTCACCTCCAAGTTTCTACAAAAGTGGTGTCTGCGTTTCATATAAACCAAGCCACTGTGTTATCCACATTCTTTGCAAGGCTGCATGCACATGAAAAGAAGGCCCTTTATTCATTGGTGTTGCGTCTGTCGGTCGCAGCCGGCTGTGACCGCTCTGCCTCACCTCTCTTCTACCCTTTTCCTCCTCCCTGGGAAGGATGGCTGCCTCCGGTGCTGATTGCCGAAACCCTCGGCGTCTCCGACACAGCATGGGTGTCCCTGTCCGCCATGCTTCTTCCTGAGGCCTCCTAAGCGCGCACGCCACCTACGCTTTTGAATATGTCATGGTGGGAACCTCGGGGGTGTCCCCACCGCGTGATGTCAGTACCTCAGGTTATTTAAACCTCCGCTCCGCTATAGCCCAACGAGTTAGCAAGGACTTCGGTTTTGCTACTCTGACCGCTTCTAAGCTGCTCGCTTGGATTCCTCACTACCCTCCGGGGTAACTTGCTCCTTCGGAAGCTCTGGGTACCTGTTCCTCGGGGGCCTCTCGCTTCTATCTGCCCTTCGGGGTTCATCTACCTAACCTAGGACACCTGCTCCTTGGGGGTTCTATCTACTTTCTTCCAGGATCCTTCGGCGCTCCTAGGTACTCTCTCCTCGAGGGCCTGTCCTGCTCAAGGTATCCTGCACCTCGGACGTAGAGTCCCTCTCTCCATTCTTCTACCAAGGAAGTTACCAGCACTGCCACTCTGTGAGTATTGCTACTCTCCAGCTCTCCTTATTCCACCCTTCAGGTTTGGCTTATCCCATGCTGCGGAACACTACCCAACCTTGCTACATCTGGGTGAGACCATCATCTATAGAGACTGTCTGAGCTTGCCGTGATATCGCTGGCCTACAGTATTATCTCTTGAAGCAAGATTCTAATTACATCAGCAGTACAATAAAGCTTTCTTTTCTCAGTGTCTGCTTACTAGAGTCTAGCCTATTGCTGTGGTTCCCCATGGGGCCCCTCCCTGTGGGAGGAGTCATCGCCACTTCGACCAAGAGTCCACATTATGCCACAAACCCAACAATTGTTCTGTAAGAGAACCTTGGCTTACTACTGAAAGAGAACTCTGCCATATCATCAGGCCTCAAAACTATTAATCTTTGACAATCCTAATCGATTGGACAAAGCAGTTGCCAAGCTCACTCTGTCCAGCTGGCAAACAGTCTGTATCATGCATTGTTATGCACTCACTGGTCTCCAGATTACAGACTCCATTAAGGCTCATCAAGTGAGAGCCATGGCTGCATCAGTGAGCAATACCTATTGAGGAAAACTGCAAAACTACAGCTTAATCATCAATGCACATATTCACGTCTCATTACTGTCTGGACAATCTATCAAAAAATGAGAGTAAATTTGGACAAACAGTATTGCTTAGCTTGTTCACACAGTAGTCTACTTTTCAAGGTGGTGTCCAGGTTGCTTTTCAGTAAGTGCTTCGCCACAGCTCTCAGTTTGGGTTTCCCCATGTGTCGTGGCTAATTCAACCCTGCTTATTGACAGAGAAAGCAAGTTTGCTTACCGTAAATGGTGTTCCCCATAGACAGCAGGATGAATTAAGCATGCTTAATACCCGCCCGCCTCCTTGGAGAGTTGGCTACCTAGCTAAAGTTTTAGCTCTAAAATCGATTGAGGAGCTCACATGAGAATTTCCACAGATGCTTAGTAGAGCAAAAGCTCTATGAGCTAAGAAAGAAGAGTCCGTTTTGATGCCTTAAGATGAAGTCATTGCATGTTATGGTTAATTCATTCTGCTGTTTATGGAGAACACCATTTAAGGTAAGAGAACTTGCTTTCTTCTCCTGCTCATTTCTCTCAAGAATTTATTCTGCTTTGTCAGGGTGTTTTTTTTTTTTTAATGAAACGGGAAGTGACTAGGGTGGGAGGTGGTTGTGTATTTAGCTCACATCTTTTCATTGGTACTTCAAGGTAAGTTACATTCAGGAAGTATTTTACTCTTTCCCCAGAGGGCTCACAATCTAATTTTGTACCTGGGACAATGGTGGGTGAAGTCACATGCCCAAGATCACAAGGAGTGGCAGTGGGATTTGAATCCTGGCTTCCTGATTCTCTGCCTTCTCCTCCTGCTGCTTTAACCACTAGGCTACTCCTACACTTTTCCCCCATGTCTGTTCCAGATGGGAACCTAGAGGAGTTGAGGTCCTGCCAGTCTGCCTCCTCTTTGGGTTCTCCCAAGGATAATGAGGCAAGTGTGAGGAGATCTCAGAGATAGATGAGATGACTCCCATGGAAAAGGAAGAGGACTCTTCGGTGATTTAGCCTTTTCAGAGAGAAGAGCTTCCCTTGCTGAATTTTAAGGCCCGTAAGGCCGTGGACATTTTCAAGGAACAGGGTACTGAGAATAAGACTTCTGGGATACCATCTTGGTAGGAATGACAAAACTTGCAATGTCTTCCAATGCACCTGTCAATTAAGGAACTGGTAGATATTGAATGAAGTTCTCCAGACCTCCATGTTGGTTAAGGCAATGGGGATACTCTTCAGGTGGATGAAAATGAGAAGTTAAAATTATCAGTGGTAGATTCCTTGGTGATTGCTTTTATGAGGAAAATCATGATCTCAGCTGAGATGAGCATGGTACTCTGATCAAATAGTCTTCCGAGGTTTCTGATCTGCCCTTATAGGCAGTGGTCTGTAGTGATTATTTGGCCAGGGCATGTTTGACATGGCTGCAGCAACTTCAAGACAGTTCCCTGGGATCTTTGGGAACACATTTGGAAATTGTGGCTCATTTTTAGCGGATGCCTCATGTGATCTTATTTGGACTTCTGCCTGGAGTATTGTGGCTGGTTGAGAAACTGAGTAGCTGACTGCTGCCAAGGCCTATGTAGTCAAGC
Source organism: Rhinatrema bivittatum (assembly GCF_901001135.1). Lineage (NCBI taxonomy): Eukaryota > Metazoa > Chordata > Amphibia > Gymnophiona > Rhinatrematidae > Rhinatrema > Rhinatrema bivittatum. Next base: position 287,053,912 of record NC_042621.1, read on the forward strand.
TTCCCATTAGGTGAAACACTTTCTTGGGGAAGATCTGGAAAAACTGGTCAAGAAATGGGGGAATCTTAAGATCCCCAGGTTACAGGAGTTAACGTCTAAAAGTGCTTCTATTATTATTTGACTTAGAAATTGTTTTTTGAGACAGTAAGCACTATTGCCTAGAGAAATCTGCTTTATCCCAGCAAAATGTGTCCTTGCGCAGATGAAAAAGAGGTGACTGTGTCAGAAGTTGAAGTGGGGTTATAGGAGCCTGTATGCAGCAATGAATGTTTGGAGCCCATCTTATGGACTTCAACATTGGAGGCTGCCTAACATTATTTTACTGGAGGTAGATCTAGATCACACGCAGATCTACCTCCAGTAAAATCTAGATCTACCTCCAGTTCCAATCTAAATTGGAACTGGGCTTAGTCAAATCGCAACAACTTCAACTACTACTAGTCTACGCCCCCCCAGGAATACTTGAAGCGGACGCCCCCCCCCTCATTGAAACCATAGTGAAGCACATAGACTCAGACCTCCCTACCATGATCATGGGAGATTTTAACTTACACACCGACGCCTCACCCCGCTCCTCCAATTGCGAAACTTTCCTTAATGCCCTCAGTGCAATGGGATTCACGCAGATCATCAATAACCCGACACACAAAGCAGGACACACGCTGGACCTTATCTTTATCAACTTGAAGTTCACCTGCTCTTCGGCACCCTCCTGTACTCCAGTCCCATGGTCAGATCACTTTCTGATAACCACCAAGGTCACCGCAAAACAACAGACTCACAACCCTCAGTACTCTGCCACCATTCACTTCAGGAAATCATGTGCATCTGAGACACTCAGTGACCATCTTGCAAAAGAACTCTCAAACCTAGATCTATCCAACCCCGATACAGCCGTTCTCTCATGGCACAACATTACGGAAGCTGTTGCAAATAAGTTATGCCCTGCAGTCTCCAAAATAATAAACCCAGAAAAAAAAGGAAATCAACCCTGGTTCTCCACTGAGCTCAAACGGATGAAACAAGTCCTACGTCACAAAGAAAACAGATGGCGCAAAACCCCCAACTCTTCTACGCTTTCGACATATAAAGGAACCCTACATCATTACAGGACCTCAATTCTAAAGTCAAAAAGAGAATATTATGCAAACAAAATCCACGATCTCCAATATGACGCCAAAGCGCTTTTCTTCTATGTATCACAAATCACAAAATCATACCCACCGACGATACCTGACGAACAAGCACAACCTAAGGCCAATGAGCTTGCTTCATTCTTTCAGCAGAAGATTGCAAATACTCTAGCACTCCTACCAACCAATACTACCCCCTGTTCTACATTCATCAACATTCACACCGACACCGGAATCAAGCTCAACAACTTCGAATTAACATCCCCCGGTGAGATCGAATCCCTCCTCAAGAGACAGAAACCATCGAGCCACCCAGCTGACAACATCCCATCCAAACTGCTGCTACTGATTCCAAACAGGATCTCTGGACCACTCACTAACATTATAAACTGCTCGCTAACCCAAGGGAGGTACCCAGACAGCTTAAAAAACGCTTCTCTTAAACCCCTCCTCAAGAAGCACAACTTAGACCCCAAAGAACCTGCTAACTTCCGCCCCATCTCAAATCTCCCTTTCTTAGCCAAAGTAACAGAGAAATTGGTTAATACTCAGCTTGCAGAATATCTAGAAGAACAAAATATCCTATACCCATCCCAATACGGATTTCGCAAATCTCGCAGTACAGAAACGCTTCTCATTTCATTAACAGACCACATTATTATGGGATTAGACAAGGGCTACTCCTTTCTTCTAGTACTTCTAGACTTCTCGGCGGCATTCGATACCGTCAACCACTCCATCCTCCTGAACCGATTAGCAGACATAGGTATATCTGGATCAGTCCTCAGTTGGTTCACATCTTTCCTCAGTAATAGAAGCTTCAAAGTTAAAATCAATAACAAAGAATCACCTTCGACAAGGTCCTCAATTGGTGTTCCTCAAGGATCCTCCTTATCACCCACTCTCTTCAACATCTACCTCCTCCCCCTCTGCCAACTTCTAACAGACCTTAACCTAACACATTACTTATATGCAGACGACGTGCAGATTCTGATCCCGATAACAGAATCCTTCGAAAAATCATTCTCGTACTGGAACAACTGCCTAAAATCGATCTCCAGCCTCCTCAACAGTCTTAATTTGGTTCTTAACGCATCTAAGACAGAACACCTCCTCATCTCCCCCAACCAAGACAACCCACTCCCACAGACCATCTTCAACACCCAGATCACGCAGACCCATGTAAGAGATCTAGGGGTTCTACTTGACAATCACCTGAATCTAAAGAAAATGATCAACACCACAACCAAAGATTGTTTCTATAGACTTCAGGTATTAAAAAGACTCAAACCTCTACTATTCTTTCACGACTTCAGGACAGTTCTGCAAGCCTTGATATTTTCAAAAATAGACTACTGCAGTGCTCTCCTCTTAGGTCTCCCCAGCTCTTCGACTAAGCCCCTACAGTTGATACAGAACACCGCAGCTAGAATCCTGACCAACACCAACCGTGGAGAACACATATCACCCATCCTCCGTAATTTACACTGGCTCCCAGTGAATTACAGAATCCTTCATAAATCACTCACCTTAATTCACAAATCCATCTACAACCACTTGCATCTGGACCTGGAACTCCCTCTCAATCTACATACCTCTAACAGACCGACTAGAAAAATTCACAAAGGAACTCTACAGGCCCCACCTACAAAAGCCACACGCCTTACCTCGACCAAAGATCAAGCCTTCTCGATAGCAGGCCCAGCTATCTGGAATAACATCCCTTCCGACCTTAGACTGGAACCTAGCCTCCTAACATTTAGGAAAAAACTTAAAACCTGGCTTTTCCGCCAAGCCTTCTCAGATCACCTGGATACACATTAGACGACCGAACATCCTTCTTGAACAATGGATCTCCGTAGTCCTTAACAAGATCCTCTCCCATCTCACCAATAGTTTATTCTTTTGTTTACAGCTTTCCTAGACCTTTATTTCTCCAGCAGTCTATGCTTCCACGTTTTCTATCCTTGTTGTATGTAACTTTGTTCTTCCGGTTAAATCTACTGTTTTTGTTATTGTTCCCCAATTCGATGTAAACCGATCTGATATGGTCTTTAACTATGAAGGTCGGTATAGAAAAGTGTTAAATAAATAAATCATTGGGTCTTGGACATTGTGAGAGATGGTTATGCCTTGTAGTTTCATATCAGATCTTTGATGCCTTTTATGGTGGATCTCTGTTGTTTCCTGTTAAAGAAGGTGACAATTGACTCTGGATTAAAACTATTCTGCCAGCAGAGTAGGGGCAAGGAAGGTATTCTATCTACTTTGTATTGCTGAGGAAGGATGTTATGTTTTGTCCAATTTGGATTTAGAAAGAATCTTGAGTACACAAATATTACTATTGTTAATGTCAGACATAATCTGGCATGGTTTTGATAAAGGCCAAAAATACATATTGGTGGTACTTGACATCTCGGTGGCTTTTGACACCATTTACCATAATATTAATGAAGCGTCTTGAAGAAATTGGTTATGCGGGATCTGTTAGGAAATGGTTTAACTCATTTATATCTGGCCGCGCTCAGCAGATCCAAATAGGACAAAATTCATCAAACTGGACAGAGATTAAGACAAGGATTCAACAGGGATCAGCAGTGTCTGCGACATAATTTATAGAATGGTGATAAGTAAATATTAAATTAGGAGGCCTTGGTTTAAATTTTTGTATGTACACAGACCTAATTCTCTTATTCCAGTTAATAATTCAATATCATTCACGTTCAGAACATTTGGAAAATTATCTCTGCCATCCAGAAATTTTCACAATAGACTGTCATTAAATATCTTGAAAACAGAAATAATGTACTTATCTAGACATTCAGATGTAGCGGAATTAACTCCATTTGAACTTTCTGGACATAGAATTCTGATTGTGTAATCACACATGAGCTCATGGGGTGCACTTGGATACCAGACTAATAAGGAGGGTACCTATTCGTATGGATAAAAACGGGGGAATTACACACTACCACTACTGGAACCAGATGATTTCCATTCTATTTTACAGGGTTAGTATTTTTGGGAATCGATTATTGTAATTCCCTAATGCTTGGCCTTCCCAGTAGCACCCTTAGATCTCCACAATTGCTACAAAATTTGGCTGCCCAAGTTTTAACTGGTAACGCTAAATATGATCATATTATTATGCCTGTGTTGTCAAGGTTATATTGGTTACCCATCAATTCAGAATTCACTATAAGGTACGATCATTGATTAAAAAAATAGTGCACAATACCAAATTGTTATAATTTTGAACAGCTGTACTTATACATGCTCCACAGCAGGCAGTAAGATAAATAAACAAGCTTTTTGGGGATCTTCACATTACATCAGGTTTATTTTGGGAAGTCTGAGATTGAGCTATTTCACTGACTGGTCCAGTAATATGGAACTCTTTGCCCGAACATTTCTGAGTTATGTCAGACTAAGGCCTTCAAAAAAAAAAAAAAAAAAAAGTCTTGAAGATGTGGCTCTTCCAGCAAGCTTTTGAGATATGAGCTCTTTGAAATTAACTTTATTGAACCACCAGGATAGTACAACATTAATTGGCAAGTACATCCAAGAATGAAAAAGTCCCAAGGGATGATATATGTTCAAACCACTGTAAACATAAAAGCTACTCTCCATGGTGCCACAGTAATTTTTTTCAACATTGCGTAATCCAACCAGGATTAACTCCCCACACTTACTAATCCAATCATACCGTCCAAGAACCAGACAATCTCGCATGTTCATACCATTGGATAAAAAAAGAAATCTCTCTCAGTCCTTTGGGGAACTAATAGGAAAGATCAAACCTTGTCAACACCCAATTGGTTTATCAGTATCCCCCCCCCTCCCCCAAGGAGTCAATAACCCCACAGCGAATCACATTATCTTAACACTTGAATAACACATCCACCTTGTCCCATAAGCCAAAATCCCTTGATGAGCAAGGGGTGCTGGAGGGCATTTGATGCATCTGTGCAGTTTGTGACATTAGAGCTTTCCAACTATTAAAAGCTGGAGGAAGTTCATTGCTCTTCCATGAAGCAAGAATGACCTTTTTGGCCAGCACAAAAGCCATTGCACAGAGGTTTTTCCCCCTGCTAGCAAATTCAGAGTGTTATTGTCAAGGTTTAAATAAACAACCCCCCCCCCCCCCCCCCGCCACCATGTCACTAGCTTCCCAAAAATCTACTCAAGAAATGCAAAAATTTGACTCAAAAGCTTTTAACATGTCATGCATAGACCAAACGGCAATCTTATTATTTTGGTACAGTATACAAAAAGGAATCTTTTGAATCCCTGGCTATCAGCAGATTGATTTATTTATTTAGAGGTTTTATATACCGTCGTTCCATGCAAAAATCACTAGATCCACCATGGTTTACAGAACTGACATTCACAAATTATATACCACATATCACAAATTATAGATTCTAGCAATATCATCACAGCAGTATCATTCACAGTTATTAGTGACTAGACAGAGGGGGATTGTGAGATATCCCAATTAGGTCTGAAGGGGGTTATTATTTATATAATTAGGGATTGAGGCATCATATTGTTTTGATAAGAGATAATGTAATCTCATAGGTTATTTTGTACTGTACGCATTTTGGAACAGCCAGGTTTTGAGGTCTTGTTTGAATTTTTTTGTCCGTTGTAGATCTTAGTTCTTCCGGCATAGAGTTCCATAATTCAGGACCTGCTATAGATGTCACAAAACTAGAGAGAGAGTGCTAAGTGAGAGGTTTGTATTGTTGGGATAGAGAGGAGACCTTTGTTGTGGTTTAAGTGGTATCCCAAGAAGGTCGTTGTTGTTAATGTTATTGCATATCATTGTTAATGTTTAATATTGTATTCTAGATTGGATTGGTAGCCAGTGTAATGCTTTCAAAGTAGGAGTGATGTGATCGTATTTTCTTGCACTGGATAGAAGTCTTGCTGCTGTATTTTGCAGAAGTTGTAGCAGTTTTATGTGACAAGCTGGAAGACCAAGGAGCAAGGAATTGCAGTAAACAAGATTCGAGAATATTAGTGTTTATAAAACAGTTCTGAAGTCTGTGGTAGTTTAGTAGAGGTTTTAATTGGCTCAACAGCCGTAGCTTGCTGTAGCCGGTTTTAATCAATTTACTGATGTGACTTTTCATTGATATGCATTCGTCAGGTTGTACTCAAAAGTCTCTTACTTGTGTCAGTGGATTGATTTGCCAATTTCCCAAATTTTATAGCAGGTGGTATTGTTTTTGGGGGGTTTCGGCTTAGCCATATGACTTCTGTTTTTTTGGTATTTTAGTGTGAGTTTAAGTTGTGATAGCTTTTCGTTTATCGTTGTCATATAATTTGTTATTAAGTATGCAGTGTTTTCTGTCTATTTTGTCAGAGGAATATAGAATTGTAGGTCATCTGCGAAGAGGAAGAAGTTTAGTCCTAGGTCTAAGAGACGTTTGCATAGTGGTAGCGTTATAGATGTTGAATAGAGCAACCGATAGAGCTGATCCCTGTGGCATTCCAGTGTTACATTGGAAGGTGCCAGAGATCTGTTTATCGAATTTCACTTGGTATGTTCTCTCTTCTAGGAAGTATGTGAACAATTCTAATACTGTTCCATCTATCCCAATGTTTTTCATTTGACAGCATAGCAGTTTATGGTCTACTATGTCAAATGCTGCTGTGATATCGATGAGTACTATGGATTTTCTGGAGTTGAATCCTCATAGTATATGGTCAGTTAATGATAATAGAAGGTTCTTTGAATGTTTTGGTTTTTTTTTCTGAAACCAAATTGATTTAGATACAGAATTTCTTGATTTTCTAAATGTTCCTCTAGTTGGTTGAGAACTGTTTTTTTTTTCCTAGTATTTTTGCTAAGAATGACCAATTTGAAATTGGTTAGTAGTTGTCCCAGTCATCAACTCTCCCGTCTTTATCTATATAAATAAAAATGTTAAATAGTTTGGACAAAATCGCTAATCTCAGAAACCACTGAACCGATTGCTTTCAAATTTGGACACAACCTTCATTTCGCATACAGGAAGGTTCTTCTGTACTTTACATTACAGATATGTCACACCTGTGACAGGTAAAATAGGTTTAAAAATTGTTTCGAGAAAACAGCGACATCTGCTGGACGTAAGCGCCATCTGTTACACCTTACACTAACACACGCTACACTAATCATTTTGCCAGTCCAGGTCCACGTTTCACTTCCATTTTAACACATTCGCGCACTTTTTTCGCCAGAAGATAACTATTTCCTTTACAGATAAAATACACCCACCACCCTCCTCGCACCCCCCCACACACATGCCAAATTGATTTACTTCCCAGGCCCTCACAACACACACAAAACCTGACAGAAGTCCGGGAGGCTCCAGCTGGGGGCCAGGACCGGTCCGGGACACATCTCCTGCACTACGGCTGTCGGCTGCCAGCAATCAACATAGCGCCGACGGCCCTTTCCCTTACTATGCCACTCAGGGACACCAATGGCGGCAGTAGCCCATGTGACATAAGTAAGGGCGAGGGCCCCTCGGCGCCATTTTCAGGACTGGCAGCCGGCGGACCTTTGCCCTTACTATGTCAGAGGACCTACCGCTGCCATTGCTCCACCCCACTGACATAGTAAGGGCAAAGGGCCGTCTGAACCCGTTTCAGTGCTCGCAGCCGACGGACCAACGCCAATACATCGCTCCCGGACTGCTCCTGAACGCCCGCTCCACCGACTGACATTTTTATCAGGTCTCGGGGGGTCTGGAGGGTGGGGGGTGGTAATGAATTTATTGGGAACATCTTGGGGAGGGGTCACGAGGGGGGGGCAGGTTTCATTCATTCAGCAACTCTGGGGGGGGGGGCAGGGGGGTGGGCTACTGTTTTTCGCAGGGCTGGGGGAGGGGGGGGCAGGAGAGTGTGGGGTGGTTAGTTTAAGAGAACATTTCTCCCGTTCTTTGGGGGAAGGGGGAGGTTCACACACAAATACATACACTAAACTTGCACGATCTCGGGAACGCACCAAAATAGCCCTCCCCAGACCACAAAACAAATTTGGAAGTGCAAATTTGGTTAGGCATTCCCCTATTTGGCTACATAACGTGCACAGACGCCCAGGGACAGACCACATGTAGCACCAGCAATTTTAATTTCCCAGGTCTTGGGAGGGGGCAGGAGGGTGGGGGGTTATTATTTGATTTAAAGAGTTGGGATTGGGTGGGTTTTTTTTTTTGAGGTGGTGGGGGGGGGGGGGGGGGGTTCCCACGCGGGTTAAGGAACTGCACAGAGATTCCTGACAGGAAATTTCCTCATGGAATTACTATTCAACTTTCTACCCCACAGGGGTCCCCCTCTTTCATTTTTACGCCCGCGGTGCTCCGGTAATTTTTTTTTTTTACCCGATTCCGGTCTATTCCCGAGGAGTTTGGCCGTCACGGCCTACTGGCCGTCGACTGCACCGCGGCTAAATTTTTTCACAGACCATGGCGTCTGGGGTCTGTCGATGCCCGAACTGCACCTGTACAATGTCCATTACTGACCCTCACCAGGTATGTGTAATGTGTCTGGGTAGCGAGCATGATGTCCTTACTTGCACCAAATGTGCCCTTATGACACCTAAAGGTCGCAAGACTAGAATGGAGAAAATGGAACTTCTCTTTAGATCAAAAACCCCGACGCCGTCTATAGCATCAACATCGTCTGAACCAACACTGTCTACGTCGCACCGGCTGGTGTCCGACCAGCATCGACGACTCCACGGCCATAGACACCCTCTGTTCCCCCTCAGGAAAAGGACAGAGGAGAGCGTCGAGAAAAGCATCGACATCGCAGGTCTTGGACCGTCGACGCAGGCAAGGCCTCGTCATCGTCTGAACCGCCATCGAAGAAAGCCCGTCCAGAAAAGGCACTGTCCCTATCTGGTTCAGGGTCACCGAGGCACCCTTCACTGGGACTGGTGATAGGAGCCACGATTCCACCTCCAACGGTGGTCCCTCCGGTTATGCCGCCTCCTCCTCCGGCATTGGGGCTCCATGCTCCAGGTTTCCAGAGCATGGAATCAGATGATTCAGGAGGCCATCGGCAGAGCGATGCAAGGCTTCAAGATTCCATTGACGCAGATACCGGTACTGATGCCTGAACCAGTAACCGATCCCATTCCTGCAGCACTAGCACCGTTACGAGAATGGAAGCGCTGATAGCTGCTTTTCCTCCGATGGATCCGACGACACCGATGGACTCAGTGCCTTCCTCTCTGATTCCTCTTTCATCGACAGAAGAAGGAGAAACACTGTTCCTTCCGCCATCGGGAGTCCTTCCGATGCCTAGATCATCTGTTTCACCGATTGCATCTTTGTTTCCATTGGTGCCACCGGTGACACCTTCGATGCCTTTGGTGCCTTGCCCGGGACCTTCAGGTATACCAGCTTTTTGTCCCTCCAAGGATACTGGGGGTGCTGGAGATGATCCCTACGATACCTGGACTGATGATTCATCCCAGGATACCGATGACTTGCCATCGCCCCCCTCTCCTGCTGAAAACAGGAAGCATTCTCCGCCAGAGGACTTGTCCTTCATTAATTTTGTGAAGGAAATGTCTGAAGTGATTCCTTTTCAACTTCAGACAGAACAAGATGATAGACATCAGATGATGGAGCTTCTTCAATTCTTAGATGCTCCTAAAGAACTAACATCTATTCCCATCCATGATGTCCTCCTGCATCTTCTGAAAAGAAATTGGGAACATCCTGGTTCTGTGGCACCAGTCATTCGGAAAGCTGACACCACATACGTAGTCCAGTCAACTCCTGGTTTCCAGAAGTCTCAATTGGACCACCATTCAGTGGTTGAGTCAGCCCGAAAATCCAAGCCTCATTCTTCCTATCCTCCAGGAAAGGAACAAAAATTCCTGGATGCTATAGGTCGCTGTATCTTTCAAGGGGCAATGCTTCTATCCCGCATTGCCTCTTATCAGCTTTATATGACCCAGTACAACAGGGTCCTCTTTAAACAAATACAGGACTTTGAGTCCCTACCTCAATAGTCTCAAGACCAATTACACGCCCTGGCTCAAAAGGGTTTAGAAGCGGGCAAGCATGAAATACGATCTGCCTATGACATTTTTGACACTGCTTCCAGGGTTTTGGCAACAGCCATTTCTGCAAGGCAAGTGGGCCTGGCTAAAGTCGTCAGACCTACGGCCTGAAGTCCAGGATAGATTATCTGATTTGCCTTGCACTGGAGATAATCTTTTTGGTGAGCAAATACAAAAGGCAGTGGCACAACTCAAGTGGCACAACTCAAGTGGCACAACTCAAGTGGCACAACTCAAGTGGCACAACTCAAGGCACAACACATAAGATTCATGACATCATATTCGACTCCAAAGCGCTATTCACATTTGTCTCCAATCTAACTCAGGCCAACCTTCCTGACATACCACCTAACCAAGCTCAAACAAAAGCTGATGAGCTGGCATTCTTCTTCAGTAAGAAAATCACAAACCTGCTAACACAATTAAAGCCTAATACAGGCACACCAGCCAGCAATTATGCACTCCATAATAAAGACATCTCCCTCCAGTCTCTTGAACTCACCACTTCCTCAGAGATCCAAACACTTCTTAAGAAAATGAAACCCTCATCTCATCCACTAGACCAGATCCCATCTAAACTACTACTGCTAATCCCGGACACCATAACCAAAACCCTAGCGGACATCATAAACTGCTCATTCACCCAGGGTTTCTATCCAGACGACCTCAAACTAGCATCCATTAAACCGCTCCTCAAGAAGCCTAACTTGGACCCCAAAGATCCTAACAACTTCCGTCCAATCTCCAATCTGCCTTTCATTGCCAAGGTGATGGAGAAACTAGTTAACTCACAACTATCTGAATACATAGAAGAACACAAAATTATATTCCCTACTCAATTCGGTTTCAGAAAAGCTTCAAGCACAGAATCCCTTCTAATCTCACTGACTGACTACATTATACTGGGCCTCGACAAAGGACAGGCCTTCCTACTGATTTTATTGGATCTATCGGCAGCTTTCGATACTGTTAACCACGCCATATTACTAAAGCAACTGGCGAACATCGGTATTGCAGGATCAGCACTAACATGGTTCAAGACATTCTTAGAAAACAGAGGTTTCAAAGTTAAAATCCACAACAAAGAATCCCCCAGATACCCATCTTCACAAGGAGTTCCTCAGGGTTCCTCTCTCTCACCAACACTTTTCAACTTATACCTTCTCCCGCTTTGCCAACTGCCAAACAAATTGAACCTAAAACACTTCATATTCGCCGACGATGTCCAGATTGTGATCCCCATCAAAGAATCCATCACTAAAGCTCTAGAACTTTGGGAAAACTGTTTTCAAGAAATTAACGATCTCTTATCCAGCTTAAATCTTATTCTAAACCAATCAAAAAGCGAATTCATGCTAATCTCTCCAGATAATTGCAAAATCACTACAAACCCGCCAGCCAACTTGCAAATTTCAAAAGTAAGAGATTTAGGAGTTTCTATAGACAACCGGCTAAATTTAAAATCGTTTATCAACCAAACAACCAAAGACTGCTTCCACAAACTGCACATATTAAAAAGAATAAAACCCCTATTTCATTTCCATGATTATAGAACAGTGCTCCAAGCAATAATATTTGCGAAAATTGATTACTGCAACTCTATCCTTCTAGGCCTCCCATCATCCCACACTAAACCTCTCCAAATGATACAGAACACGGCAGCAAGAATTCTAACAAACAAAAGGAGAAGAGATCACATTACACCAGTCCTCAAAGACCTTCACTGGTTACCAATCCACTACAGAATAATTCATAAGTCCCTCACCACAATCTACAAAAATATCCATGGACTGGCTCCACTCCATCTACAAATAGCTCTCAAAAAACATTCCTCCAACAGACCCATCAGAGAAGCATATAGAGAATATCTACAAGTACCTCACAACAATACCACCCAACATATAACATTGAGAGATCGGGCCTTCTCCACAGCAGGTCCCCCACTATGGAACTCAATCCCCTTAGAATTACGACAGGAACCATGTCTTCCAACCTTCAGGAAGAGACTTAAAACATGGCTGTTCATGAAAGCATTTCCGGACCCTTAATGATTCACTTCCATCAAATGCAGCAACACTGAGCATCTTCTATTAAACTGAAACAGACAATACCAACCAATCACTACAATGTTTTACTTCTTGTTAAACTTTTTATCTCTCCTCTAACTCTAATCCCAGTTAGAATAACCCCTGTTTTATTGTAACTTTTTCTTCTACGCATTTGTTATACTTTTGTAATGTATACTCTTACGTTTTAGCTATGTACGTTATAATGTATTGCTCACCCCTTGTTTTATGTAAACCGACATGATACGAACTGCCGTGAATGCCGGTATAGAAAAACACAAATAAATAAAAAATAAATAAAAAGGATCAACATGAGACTCTTTGCCAACTCTCCTTGATACCTTCTGAATATCCTGCTAAGCAAACATTCATAAAGGAGCCCAAGAAATCCTTTTACCACTAAAGGAAATCTTATCCTCCTCCGTCCAAAGGTCACTCTACTAAGCCTTACCAGAAAGGCCAGTCCAGGCAACCTCGCAGGCAAAAGCCGCAAACAACTCCTCAACCAGGTCCAGCATCTGGTTTTTGACTTTTTTCCTAGAGAGCAGCATTCAGACTCCACTAAGGCATATACCAGTGGGAGGCCGTTTGTGCCTCTTCAGTCACATCTGGCACTCAGTCACCACAGACCAGTGGATTCTCACCATAATAACTCAAGGTTATCATCTCAACTTTCTTGCCATTCCACCAGACTCCCCACCTCAGCTGACGTGGGGAACATCAGACCATTCACCGCTCCTGGAATAGGAAATTTCCCTCCTCCTCCAGTCCAGAGCAATAGAACCAGTACCCTACTCCCAACAGGACCTCGGATTCTAATCTCTGTATTTTCTGGTCCCAAAAAAGTCAGGTGGCGTTCGCCCGATACTAGATCTTCGGGCCTTAAACAAGTTCCTACAAAGAGAAAAGTTCAAGATGGTGACCTTGGGTTCCCTCCTCCCCCTTCTACAAAGGGGAGACTGGCTCTGCTCTCTATACCTCCTGGACGCTTACACTCACATCGCAATAACTCAGTCTCATCGCAAATTTCTGCGATTCCTTATAGGCCCAAAGCACTACCAATATTGAGTGCTACCATTCAGCCTAGCCTCTGCTCCACGAGTCTTCACCAAGTGCCTCGTAGTAGTAGCAGCGTTCCTCAGAACTCAAGGTGCCCACGTCTACCCCTTCCTCTACGGTTGGTTGATCAGGGCTCCCACACAGCAAGCTGTTCTGACATCCCTACGTGCTACCTTGCACACCCTGATCTCTCTGGGGTTTCCCATCAATTATTCAAAGTCCAGCTTGGTCCCATCGCAAACCCTGTCGTTCATAGGAGCAGACTTGGACACCTTCAAAGCGAAGGCATTTCTTCCTCGAGAACGAGCTCTCATCATCTCCTCTCTCGCCCATCAGCTGCAGTCTAGACAACGCTCCACTGCACGTCACTTTCTAGTCCTGCTAGGACACATGGTGTCCTCAGTACACGTCACTCCCATGGCTCGTCTCACCATGAGGATCCTACAGTGGACTCTAAGGTCACAGTGGATTCAATCATCTCAACCACTATCAGCTGTTGTCCACATAACCAACCCACTTCGTCTATCTCTAGCTTGGAGGAAGAATCAGGCCAATCTCCTTCAAGGCCTTCCTTTTCAAGCTCCAGATCCTCAAATAACCCTTACAACAGATGCCTCCAACATCGGCTGGGGAGCACACGTTGCCAATTTACAAACTCAAGGGTCCTGGGCTCCAGAGGAAGCCGAACACCAGATCAATTTCCTGGAGCTACGAGCAATCAGATATGCTCTCAGAGTATTTCAGGATCGCCTCTCCAACCAGGTCATCCTGATTCAAACGGACAACCAGGTGGCCATGTGGTACATCAACAAACAAGGAGGAACGGGCTCCCATCTCCTGTGTCAGGAAGCTGCACAGATATGGGCGGAGGTCCTCTCCCACTCAATGTACCTTAGGGTCACCTACTTGCCGGGAGTGGACAATGTGTTGGCAGACAAGCTGAGTCGCACCTTTCGACCGCACGAGTGGTCTCTCAACCCCGCAGTAGCGGACTCGATATTCCACCGTTGGGGCTACCTTCACATAGACCTCTTTGCATTGCCTCAAAACAGCAAAGTAGAGAACTATTGCTCTCTCACTTGCAGCCAACACTCTCACAGCCAAGAGATGCGTTCTCCCTCTCATGGGCAATCTGTCTCCTATATGCATTCCCTCCACTTCCACTTCTCTCGAAGACTCTCGTGAAGCTACGTCAGGACAAGGGAAGCAAGATCCTGATAGCACCTCACTGGCCACGTCAAGTGTGGTTTCCGATTCTTCAGGACCTCTCCATTCGCAGGCACATTCCCCTGGGGAAGGACCCGCTTCTGATTACGCAGAACAACGGGTGCCTACACCACCTCAATCTTCAGGCCTTGTCCCTGACTGCCTGGATGTTGAAAGGTTAATCCTGCAACCTCTCAACCTTTCGGAGCCAGTTTCCCATGTCCTGATTGCTTCAAGGAAACCTTCCATGAAAAAATCTTATCTTTACAAATGGAACAGGTTTAAATCATGGTATTCCTCACTGTCATTTGATCCTTTTATCTGTTCTACTAAAAAGTTTTTAGACTATCTCTGGTACTTGTCAGAGTCAGGTCACAAAACTTCTTCCATCAGAATGCATGTCAGTGCAGTAGCTGCCTTCCATAAAGGTGTCGGATGTTCCTATTTCAGTACAACCCCTCGTAACACGTTTTCTGAAAGGCTTGCTTCACCTCAAGCCTCCACTGCGTCCTCCGGCCCCTTCTTGGGACCTCAATCTGGTTTTGGGTCGGCTCATTAAACCACCATTCGAGCCTCTCCAATCCTGTGATCTTCACTATCTCACATGGAAAGTGATTTTTCTTTTAGCAATCACATCAGCTTGCAGAGTTAGTGATTTACAGTCTCTAGTTACCTACCTGCCTTACACAAAACGTCTGGATGACCGGGCAGTGCTCCGCACCCACCCGAAATTCGTGCCTAAGGTAGTATCGGAATTTCACATTAATCAATCCATTATACTACCCACCTTCTTTCCCAGGCCCCACTCCAATCCAGGAGAACAGGCTCTGCATACCCTCAACTGCAAACGGACTCTCGCATTCTACCTAGAACGTACAGCTGCTCACAGGCAAAGTACTCAATTGTTTGTTTCCTTTGCTTACATCAGATTGAGCCAACCGGTGGGTAAGCAGACTCTCTCCTCCTGGTTAGCGAACTGCATATCCTTTTGCTATCAGCAAGCAGGCATTCCACTGCAAGACCATGTTAAAACACTCTCGGTCAGGGCCATGGCAACTTCTGTAGCGCACATTCGTTCGGTGCCGCTTCCTGATATTTGTAGGTTGCTACCTGGAGTTCTCTCCATACCTTTACAGCCCATTATTGTCTAGACAAGGCTGGAAGATAAGATTCCATCTTCGGCCAATCTGTCTTGCGCAACCTTTTTACAACTTGAAATACCAACACCCTTCCGCCTGCCGGTTAGAATATAAGAACATGCCATACTGGGTCAGAGCAAGGGTCCATCAAGCCCAGCATCCTGTTTCCAACAGTGGCCAATCCAGGCCATAAGAACCTGGCAAGTACCCCAAAACTAAGTCTATTCCATGTTACTGTTGCTAGTAATAGCGGTGGTTATTATCTAAGTCAACTTAATTAATAGCAGGTAATGGACTTCTCCTCCTCCAAGAACTTATCCAATCCTTTTTTAAACACAGCTATACTAACTGCACTAACCACATCCTCTGGCAACAAATTCCAGAGTTTAATTGTGCATTGAGTGAAAAAGAACTTTCTCTGATTAGTTTTAAATGTGCCAAATGCTAACTTCAGGGTTCAGGATGCCCTCTACCAAATTCCACCCCAGTTGTTGTGCCTGTTGCACGTCTTTGGGTACATTTGGTGCATGTTCGGACATCCTCAGCTCGGTACTCACCCATATGCTTGACCTGTGAGAAAGCAAATGTTGCTTACCTGTAACAGGTGTTCTCACAGGACAACAGGATGTTAGTCCTCACGAAACCCGCCCGCCACACCGCGGTGTTGAGTTCGTTCGTTACGTTTCTTATTTTATTTTTTGGCACTTACTTTATTTAGCTCTTGAACAAGACTGAAGGGGGTTAGTGCCATCCTGGGCATGCCCAGTAGGCGCCAGTCAAAGTTTGACAAAAGTGTTCCGTGATTGGGCTCCATCCTGTGATGTCACCCATATGTGAGGACTAACATCCTGCTGTCCTGTGAGAACACCTGTTACAGATAAGCAACATTTGCTATCCTTTGTTCAAAATTATTGTAAACCTTGGGCAATATTTCATTAGTCAGTTCCTGTCCTAACAAAGATCTTTGATTCGCCTAATATATATGTAGGCTTCATCAGGGGAAATCTTCTGGTGAAATCGAAGTGATGATCTATAGACTACCTGGGATAATTAGGTAGGGCTCTCTTTCAATCTAATGTGCTAGTATAGTGGACAAACTGCAAAACAAGCAATTGATGTTGCAGTTTTTAACATGTTTGATATGTAATTGATTCATTATCATTTGTAATAAGTGTTTTGTATCTTTAATATAAATGTGACATTGGAGTTACTCCTACACACTCACACTCTTCCTCCCTTCATTGCACCAGCAATGACAGGTACAGGTGGGAGGGCACACTCACTCACCACACTCTGTACCCACACTGGCAGTAGTGTGAATAAGACAGAGTTGTGAATGTGAATTATGGGAGAAAAGAAAGAGAATTGAGATTGTTTTGAAAGTACAGAGAGACATTGAAAAAGTTACTATTCCTATTCCTTGGCAAGATAGGTGTGGGGAGAAGAGATATAATACACATAAATACAGTAATGACAGATATGGGGGAAGAAAATCCTAAAACAAGCACACATGGATAGAGCAACATCCCCAATGGCAGCAACAACAGATACATGGAAGAAGTGTTACTAGTAATGTACACACAAAGATAACAGGTAGAGGAGGAGAAAAATAAAGCAGAGACCATAAAGTACATGAGGGAGGAAAGAATATTAATAAAAGACACAAATACAGCATCAAGTAAAGAGGGAAGGAAACGGTATTAGTTATTCAAATATATACACACACACAACTGCAGCAACAGCAGTAACACGTGCAGGATAAAAGAAACCCTGATAACACTCACATGCAACCACACACAGTGTGCAGTAATCAGCAAGATATGCAGCTAGTGTGTAGGGAAAAGAAAATCTGTGACACGAAGTGATAGGGAAAAGCCACGTGCACGGAAGAAGAAAGGGAGTTCTAATGAACAGAGTCAAAATGTAGGGGGAGATGTGTAGCCAAGGTGCAAACTTGAGAACAATACACACACGGTGCTTATGCTCAAAACTAATACAAGTCAACAGGGCCGATGTAATAAAGTGCGCTGAAGCTGCCGCGGGTTTGTACGGGCGTTTTCATATGCAAAACCCTGTAAGGGGATGTAATAAGGGTTTTGTGTGGGGAAAAAAGTGCGAACAAATGCTCTCACAGATCCACTGTTTTTCCTGTGCGAATGCATGCTAACAGCAAGCAAAAGAGGGGATTAGCTAATCATAGCCAATGCAGGGAGTTGCGCTGGTGCTAGTGTGGGTAATTTAATGTGGGCTTTTTACTGCCATGGTCAGGGCACGAGTTAAGTGTCGGCACCAACTTGGGGGGGATCTATGTCTGCTTTCAAGCGTCCTGAAAACTACCTAGCTGAGCGCCTGTCTCTGTGTCCGAGTAGCCAGCTTAGCTAGGCACTTTTCTGGGTGTTGGAATGGCCAGCTTAAGGTGCTTCCCTAGGCACTTTCTTGGGCGCCCGATCGTATAGATTAGTGACCAAGTAAGCGCCTAGCTCCGTGCCCGAGCGGCAAGGTATGCTAGCTGTCTTTCTGGGCGCTCGATTGAGCAGATGTTTCTGCATGAATAGTGCACAAGCGGCCTGATAAGCGCCTGACTAAGCGCTTATCTTGGCTTCCGAGTGGTCAACTTTTCATGGCGTCCGAGGTAGGCGGTTCCCTGTGTGGACAGATAGATACACGGCCAGAAGAGCAGCAAGATTGTTCTGAATTATCACCCATGAAAATATTTGCCATTTTGTGCAGCACAGTTAATTGAAATATTAAAAATGCTTTCCAGGGTCATACTTTCACTTGATAGGGAGACCCATTCGCTCGCTCACTCGCTTTTATGTGCGGATTATCTGCGCCAGTTTTGAGTGCGGATGCGGCCGCTTGTTACATAGGCCCTGTACCATGCTTAGGTATGCGCATTTTTCCGTAAGTGCATGGATTTCTGCGTGCAAGTCATTTGCATAATTATTTAAATATCTTGTGGCAGCTTCAGCCGTGCGCGGGGAGCAAAACCTGTTTTACCGCAGTTCTTATTACATTGGCCCCAATGTGTCCACAATATAAAGAAAAGAACTAATACACATGCTACAGCAAAGTGGAAAGAGGGGAGACATGCAACCAAGCTACAGAGAATAAAAAGTCTCACCACAACAATCTTACACAACCCACAATTCAAATAGACAGGGAGACCTTCAGCCAGGGTGTGAGATATAAGAGGAAAGGAAATCCAAGCAACAACATTAACTGTAGACAAAACCGCACAAACTGTAATACAGTACAAATATGGAGGGAATGCAGTGGGACAGCATGTAAAATGAGAATGACTTCTCTGTAATAATGAAAGCAAAAGGGACTTTGCAAGCTCTCTTGGGCCAACATTCAAACCCTCTGCCACTTCCCCTTGCACATCAGACACAGAAGAGCTAGCAGCTGAGAATCTGCAAAGAAAATAGAAGGGGGAAAGTCAATTTATTTCTTGTCAGGCATTTTTGTAAGAAGGGCATAAATCTGTCATTCTGCATTTTAGTCTTAGTTGAAAATTGTATCATTAAAATATTAAATGTGTACGTGAGTATATAAATTAGAAAAAAAAGTTATTCCTTCCCCTGTCTGCACCTGAATTGCAAGGAAGTTTAGTTGTGCAGAGGAGACTGAACAGAATAGGGGGTAAGGTGAGGACATGGTATTACATAATGTACTTTTGAGTGTTACTATCCAAATTACCAGTCAGGCAACATAAATCAAAATAGAAATCCTTCCTTAAAAACTCCTATAGAACTTCTAAACAGAATAATTGAGTATTATAAAGGCAAAAGATGCTATCTACTGCTGTGTTACCTAAATAGGCTTCCCTGATGCATATTTGATTGAGAAATGGTAGTGTAACATCCAGGCAACAATGTCAACCCAACAGGCTGAGGATTGAAAGATGGTCCTGGTGAAATTTCTGGTGGAGATAGGTAGATCTGGGCATTAGCATAAAAGTGGTACTGAAAGCCAGAAGAGAGATCAGAGCACCAAGGGACGAAGTGTAGAGACTCTTGAGGCACACTAACTGATAGTGGTGGAGGAAGAACCACCAGAGGATACAGTGAAAGTACAATGGGAGAGGTAGGGTAGGATAGAGCAGAGGCCCAAATTACAAGGGAGTGCAGTGTGTCAAGGAATACTTAATGTGCAGTTTGTTTGCTGAGGTTAAGGTAGTAGGGCTGTAACATTGTGAATGTGTGCTTCTGCATGGCACATTCTAGAAATGTACTATATATAAAGGGTCAAGTCTTCTGAGTTTTATATTATAGCTGATCTTATTTTCATTAAACATGGAATGCATTAAATAATTATCTTATACAGTAGGTTCCTTTCTCTCATTTATGTCCACATTAAAAAAAATAAATCTTAGGGTATGACCAACCATATCCTGTGGCCTTGAATGGCTGTTGGTTCTTTGCACTATTCAGTTACACAAATCTTTGTAATGGAGAGGATGCTATGTGTAGAATGTGTGTTAATACAGATTCAAGACAACATTAGCAGTACTACCACTGAGAGGACAGTTAGTTTGGGGTCTTAAACATTAAACTACATTTTGAGAGGAAAGCTGCCTTGTCTTCTGATCATTCTAGTGGACTGGAACAAGCTATCTCATAACTGACATCACAGGTTTTAATTTTGCATTCATTTAGACATACAGTGACATACTGGAATGGGACAGTTTGTTCTTTTTTGTGCAGCAGTTTTGATTATTTTCACATTTAAGATTTTAGAACTTTTTTTTTTTCTAGAGCCTTAATCCTTTATAGGTAATTGTATTTTATTAACCCCTCTTTTTGTAGTGTTTCACAACTTCAGCCAAAAGGCCTTGGAGGAAACATCCTCCGCTCATAGCTTAAACCCTATGCTTTGATCTTTGCCAGAACACCAAGAAGTAAAGGCTGGAACTGGGGTACATTTGTGGGAAAACACAGCCTTGGTTTAGGATTACATTGAGAATTTATCATAAAGTGCCCAGAAACACATTTTGAGAACAGGTTGTTCCATGGGGTTCACCTTTGTTTACACTGGAAGATTAAGATTTCTTCTTTGATCCATATAAATAAGCACGGATGGTAAAACCTTTAAGCCTGGTAGTTATATAAAAATGAAATAAATTTCTCATTTTAAATTGTATGGACATGGATTAAATGTAAAGGTTGAATTAATGGCATTAGCTAGAATGTGTGCATAATGTAAGCCGCCTACTGAATGTTCCTCAGCCACAGCACACTATGCAATACAATTGTTTTAATTCTGCTGTTAATTGTGCCATTGTTTTCTGATGCTGAAAGGGGGATCTTGCAATTCTTAAATTTACTGAACTTGTGTAAATTTACCATCTGAGGCTGATCAAAATTCAGATTTTCACTGCTGTTTATCTTGCAGTCAGTTTGGAGACCAAACAAGATAGCCGTTTTAAGGGGCAGACTTCTGAAATAATTTTAGTGATTCAAAGTCCCTTACAGGGAGATGGCATGAACAAGCAATGACACAATTAAACCTCAGTGCATCTGTGCCATTTACACAATGCTGAATGCAATAGGGAGTGGATCCCAACAGTGTTTGGAACCAGACATTTTTCTTTATGCACATTACCCAGGATGGTATCTTTTCATGTGTTGAGCAAGTTTGCTTACCATAAAAGGAGTACTCTGTAGACAGCAGGTTGAATTAGCCATGATGTGAGTGATGTCCTCAGATCTTTTTTCTGTGTCAATTTTATATTAGTCTACCGATTTTAATATTGTATTTTATTATTTTATATGACTTAGTCCAATATATTTTATCTTGTATTCTTCATTTTATGTTTATCTGTTTGGTTATACACTATTGTATATATTGTAAACCATTGTGATAGTTTTTTTTTTTTCAGAACAATGGCATATAAATATTTTTAAATAAATAAAATGGCGCTGAATAGACCTATCTCTCTGATTAGAGTTTTTACTCTGCTGAGTATGTGTGGAAGTTCTTGTGAGTCCCTCAGTTGATTGTGGAGCTCAACTTTAGCTAGATAGTTGATCCATAGAGGCAGGTGGCTATTAAGCATGGTTAGTTCATCTTGCTGTCTATGAAGAACTTGCTTTCTTCATCAACAAGCAGGACTGAATTAGCCATGACATGTGGGGAGTCCCAAGCTGAGCAGAACCTTTACTGAATAAATAACTTGGATGCTATTTCCCCTCCCCATGGAGAGTGGACTACTGGGTGAACAGGTTGAGCAAAACTGCTTACCCAAACATACTGTCACTTCTAGAGAGATTGTGGTATGTGGAGATAAGAATTGATGACCAAGTTACAGCTTTGCAAATGTCTTTGATAGAGACGGCACTTAGGTGAACCACATAAGTAACCATTGCTCTCACTTGATAAGCTTTGACAGGGTATGTAATCTGAAAGTCAGCCAGATCATAGGAATGTGCAGTAAAGTCTGCTAGTCAATTAGTCAACATGTGTTTGGCAATGGCCATGTCTAGACTGTTGGAATTGTAGGAGCCTAATGATATGGTTGAGTTCTCTTCAGAATAGGCTGAGATCTTCTCCTCTTTATGCTCATGAGGCCTTGGAACGAACGTTGGTAGAACAATGACTTGATTCAAATGAAACGTGTAAACCACTAGTAGAAACTTAGGGGTAGATTTTCAAATAGTGCGATTTGGCATACTTTTGTTGGCGCATCAGGCTCAAACAAAAGTATGCTGGATTTTAGTAGATACGCGCGTAGCCGCTAAAATCCGGGATCGGCGCGCGCAAGGCTATCGATTCCGTATAGCTGGCACGCGCCGAGCCGCGCAGCCTATCTCCGTTCCCTCCGAGGCCGCTCCGAAATCGGAGCGGCCTCGGAGGGAACTTTCTTTTGCCCTCCCCTCACCTTCCCCTCCCTTCCCCTACCTAACCCACCCGCCCGGCCCTGTCTAAACCCCCCCCTTACCTTTGTCGGGGGATTTACGCCTCCCGGAGGGAGCCGTAACCACGCCCCCGGGCCAGACCCCGAAACGCTCCCGACACGCCCCGAAAACGCCTCGCGGATCGGGCCCGCCCCCGACACGCCCCCCTCTGAAAACCCCGGGACTTATGCGAGTCCCGGGGTCTGCGCGCGCCGGTAGGCCTATTGAACATAGGCGCACCGGCGCGCAGGGCCCTGCTCGCCTAAATCCAGGCGGATTTAGGCGAGCAGGACTCTGAAAATCCGCCCCTTAGGATGAATGCAGAGTACTACCCTGTTGTGGAAAACTGTAGGTATGGAGAGTAGAAATTAATGCTTGTAGCTTGCTGAATATTCTAGTTGAAGTGATAATGACTAGGAATATCACTTTCCATATGAAAAATCAAGGAAGTCAATTCCAACGGCTCATAGGGAGGTTTCATCACTTGTGCTAAGAAGACGTTGAGATCCCATGGCACAAGAGGCTTCATATGGCATAAGCCCCTCATGAATTTTGGTACTAGAAGATTAATGGAAATTTGATTTTTATCCACTTGATGGCGGTAAGCAGTGATGGCACGAAGATACACTTTGACTGATGATTTGAGACTCAAGGAGAGGGAGAACAAGTGCTGACACAGGTTTTTTGGAGTACCGGCAAAGGGTTTCAGGGAGCCTGCTGGACACCAAAATAAGACATGCTTCCATTTAAAGCCGTGCTCTCTTCTGCCAGCCTGCTTTCTTGTGAAAATCGCATTATCCTCAGCCTCCTTAGTTTCCTCATTTTCACTATCGAGCGCTCAACATCCATGCAATGAAATTGAGGGAGGGTAGGCTTGGATGATACTCTCCTTCTTGAGTTATTGCAACTGAATTGGATCCTGGGGCATTGGTGGGTGGACTAACCACTTGATGAGTGAGGAGAACCACACTCATCTGGGCCAAGCTGGAGCAACGAGGAGAAGATTCACCAGCGTGTTGGAGATTCTGGGAAGGTAAGCTACTTGGAGAAAAGCTCAGTGATTGTGATCCCACTTCCAAATTTTCATAGATTCCTGGCAGAGGGTCAGGAACATGTGTCCCCTTGTTTGTTCATGTAGCACATTGCCATTTGATTGTTGGTTTGGAAGAAAACTCTTTCCTTGAAGGAAATACAAGAAAACTCTTAAGCCATGCTGAATGACTTGTAGCTCTCAAAGAGGTTGATCTGGAACATTGTGATTGTGGTCCCTTGGAGTGAGTTGTGGTCCCTTGGAGTGAGTTGGAGTTGACACAACCTGCAGGGTGGAGCCACATAGGTCTCCACCGTCTGCTGGCAGTCCGACGAGGCAGAGGCCCAACTGGAGCTTTGCCTATACCCTCCCACATTCCCTCGGGTTGACTCTTTGGGTACTGGGGCCAGCAGGTCTTAGGTGGGGGCCCTCTGCTAAAGTTCTGAAGATCCGTAGCAGAAGCTGAGGCTTGCAGAAGAAGTCAAGACAATCTCGGGTCAGTGCAGGTGGCGTTCAAGGATTGTCCAGTAGTCAGGCAGTGCTCAGTGGCAGGCAGAGTTCAAGAGGAGTCCAGGAAGCAAGTCCATGTCAAAACCGGGTATACGTCTGAGGGAAGGTGGGATGGATAGACAAGGCAGGAAGACGAGGAGGGAAGGAAAACAGGAGAACTGAAGACTGACCACAGGAACTGACAGACAAGATGACTATCTCCCGAACTGAGGAACAAGATACTGGAACAGAAGACAGGAATGTAGGCAGGGAACGCTGAGCCAATTCGTGCTACAATAGCTGTAGGAGACCTATTGCCGAGGCGTGGATCGCAGGGAAACGGGGCCTTTTATGGCCCAAGGTTTGTGATGTCATCTAAGGGTGCCATGGGGGATTTTCCGCTGTGGGCCCTTTAAATCTGTGCACATAGGCGCGGGCGCGCCTAGGGGTGGCCATGTGTGAAGTCGGTGACTTCTCATCATGCATTGCGTCGGGCCTGTTGGAACATGGCTGTTTGCTGCGCATCTGTGCTGGAGATCTTCAGTGGCATTGGGGGTTTGCAATGCTGGCTCAGGCTTGGAGGTAAGTGCAGCAGTTCATGGGGGAAGCCTGCTGACTGCAAAATGTAACAGTTACCCCCCCTAAGCTCCCTCCCAGAGGCTTGGGATTTCTTAGGGTGACGTACATGGAAGTCCCTTAATAGGTTGCAATCCAAGATATTGGGGGCCGGCTCCCATGAGTTTTCCTCCATGCCATATCCCTTCCAGGAAAGAAGATACTCTATTCTTTTACCTCTCTGCAATGAATCTACGACTTCTTCAACTTCATAAATGGGGTCACCCTCGCTGACCATGTCTTGTGGCTCTGGGGTTGCCCTAGAGGGCCAAGTGAGTATCAGTGACTTAAAGTAATGATACATGGAAAACATTTATGGATTTTCAGTGTGGTTTGTAGTCTCAGTTGATATGTCACAGATCCTACTTGCGAAATATTGATAAGGGACCAATGTAGCAGGGAGCCAGGCATATATGACATACTCTTTTTTTTTTTTTTTTTTGCCTACTCTAAATTCAGGAGCTGACGTTTTGTGGGTATCCACAGTTCTTTTGGCCTTGTCACCGGCCTTTTGAATGAGGATGTTGGTCCATATCCATAGTTCTTGAAGTTCAAGGCAGACAGTTGGGGCTCTGGAGAAAACACTGCCACAGGGAGTTGCAGTGCTGGTAAGAGCTGCTTCCCATAGAACAATTGGAATGGAAATGACCCAGTCGCAGCATTAACGTGGGCATTGTGTGAAAAGTTTAGCCTAGGGCAAGAGAGTGACCTAATTGTCCTGGCGCTTATTGACATAGGCCCAAAGAAAGGTTTTAACTGTGCGATTCATGCATTCTGTCTGGCCATTTCTTTGGGGGTGATGTGCTGTAGTAAAATCTAATGTGATGCCAAATTTTTTACTAAATGATTACCAGTATTATGCAGTGAATTGCATCCCTCAGTCTGACAGGATGTGCTTTGGAAAGCCATGTAGGCAAAATACGTGGAGCATAAAGAGTCATGCTAGTTCGAGACAAAAGGGAGGCCTGGAAGGTGCACAAAGTGAGCCATCTTTGAGAAACCACCCAGATCATGGTGGCACCATCTGAGATGAGGTCCATTATGAAATCCATGGACAAGTGGGTCCAGGGTTACCTGGGGGCTGGCAACAGCTGTAACAGTCCTCAGGGTCAGGCCATGCAGCGTTTTTTGCTGTGCACAGATAGGGCATGAGTCACCATAGGCCTTGAAATCTTCATTTGAGGCCACCGCAATATTGCTGAAGCAGTGCAAGGGTTCTAGCTCATCCAGCATGACCAGCAACACATGAGCCATGGGACCATTTTAATACCTATTCATTTAGTTGGGAAGGCATGATCGTCTTCCGTGGAGGAATGGTCATGGAGGCAGCCAGTAGAATCTTAGTGGGGTCAGTAATATGCCTGGGAGGCTCTATGATATCTTCAGCTTGAAAGGAGCATGAGAAAGTGTCTGCCCAACGATTTTTAAGAGCAGGGCGATACTGCAGTTTGAAGTCGAAGCAGGCAAAGAATAGGACCAGCGCGCCTGAGAGTGGTGAAGTTGTTCAAGATATTTGTGATATGGAGCTGAGCTCCCTCGAGTAGATGGCATCACTCTTCAAGAGCTAGTTTGGTGGCTGAGTTCTCTGTTGTCAATGCCGTAATTTTTCTCACAGGAGAAAATTTCCTTGAGAAGAACGAACAGGGGTGAGTGTTGACTTAAATTGCGCTTACCCCAGCTTAGAGGTGTCTTCTTCAAGGATGAATGGCCTTGAGTGATCCAGATGATAGAGGCACAGTTTTTTCAAGAAAGATCATTAAGTTCCAGGAATGCTTCTACAGCGTCAGGAGGCCAGTCCTTAGTATTGGCGCCCTTTTGGGTAAGGTCTGTAAGGGATGCCATTATGGAAGAGTAATTCAGAATAAATTGGTGATAATAGTTGGTGAATCCTAAAAATCTCTGCAGAACTCTGAGCCCTATTGGACGAGGCCAGTCTTGTATGGCTTTTAGCTTCTCAGGATCCATGTGGAATCCATCCCATGAGACAATGTATTTCTGGAAGGGCAGTTTCTGCTTTTCAAATAGGCAATTTTCCAATTTGGTGAAGTTGTTTTCTCACAAGTATTGTAGGACTGTGTGTATGTTCTGACGATAGGTGCTGAGATCCCGTGAGAAAATTAATGTCATCTAGGTACATGACTATGCAGATGCAAAGTAAGTCTCAAAAACTTTCATTAACCATTTTTTGGAAGACTGCTGGTGCATTACATAAGCCAAAGGGCATAGCTAAATACTTGTAATGTCCATCTCATGTATTTAAAAGCAGTAGACAAGTGCAAGGTGTTGCACATAAGGAAAAATAACCCTTGCTGTAGTTACACGATGTTAGGTTCCATATTAGGAACTACCACCCAGGAAAAAGATCTAGGCATCATAGTGGATAATACTTTGAAATCGTCTGCTCAGTGTACTGCAGCAGTCAAAAAAGCAAACAGAATGTTAGGAATTATTATGAAGGGAATGGTTAATAAAACGGAAAAAGTCATAATGCCTCTGTATCGCTCCATGGTGAGACCGCACCTTGAATACTGTGTACAATTCTGGTCACCGCATCTCAAAAAAGATATAGTTGTGATGGAGAAGGTACAGAGAAGGGCAACCAAAATGATAAAGGGGATAGAACAGCTCCCCTATGAGGAAAGGCTGAAGAGGTTAGGGTTGTTCAGCTTGGAAAAGAGGTGGCTGAGGGGGGATATGATAGAGGTCTTTAAGATTATGAGAGGTCTTGAATGAGTAGATGTGAATCAGTTATTTACACTTTCGGATAATAGAAGGACTAGGGGGCATTCCATGAAGTTAGCAAGTAGCACATTTAAGACTAATCGGAGAAAATTATTTTTCATTCAACGCACAATTAAGCTCTGGAATTTGTTGCCAGAAGATGTGGTTAGTGCAGTTAGTATAGCTGTGTTTAAAAAAGGACCAACTATTGTAGAGCGAGTTGCCTCAGCGTTCCCTTCTTACGTTCCTGTATTCAGTTCTGGTCTTTGTTACTGTCTTCAGTTCCAGTGTCTTGTTCCTCGGTTCATCTTGTCCGTCACTTCTTGTGGTCAGTCTTCAGGTCGTCCATTCTCCTATGTGCCTTGCCTCCATGTTGTTCCTAGTCTTCCTGCCTTGCCTATCTGTCCCACCTTCCCTCAGATGGATACCCGGTTTTGACATCAGCTTGCTTCCTAGATTCCTTTTGAACTCCGCATGCCACTAACCACTGGCTGACTACTGGACATTCCTTGAATGCCACCAACCCTGTCCCAAGCTTGTCTTGAGTTCTCCTGAATGCCTCAGCTTCTGCTACGGATCTTTAGAACTTCAGCAGAGGCCCTCACTTAAGACCTGCCAACCCAGACACCCAAAGGCTCAACCCAAGGGGAACGTCGGTTGGTATAGGTGAAGCTCCAGTTGGGCCTTTGCCTCTTCCAACTCTGCCAGCCGAAGATGGAGACCTGCGGAGCTCCACCCTGCAGGTTATACCAACTCCATCAGTCCAAAGGTCCACGCCCACAACAGATTGCCGAGGCCATGGACTCTGCAGACGTCACAGCTCTGTAAGCCATCCTGGCCCTTGCACATAAGTTGCAGGACCGAGGCTCACCTCAGAGGGATTGCGGAAATCACCTCGGGAATTCTCAACTGGGGGAGGGACCCAAGGGTATCACCGCAGGAGAGCGGGGCTCGTCTGTAGAGGTAAGATTTCTTCTTATTTTTTGTTTTCTTCGGTAATTTACTCTAACGCTGTGAGAGCATGCAGGTAGTCCCTAACTGCTATGGGGACGGAAAATACTGAAGAGCTGCACTTCCTGCAGGGGTATATGTACTAGGGCTGACGTCAGATTGAAATCTGATCCGCCTCCAACTGCTATCAGGAGTACACTATACCCATTGGTCCTGAGTCCATCTGTCTACACTAAGGAAAATGAAATTATCAGGTAAGTAATTTCTCCAATACACTTAAAGCTAGTAATATGGGGGAGAGCTGCTGTGACACAAATGTCAGTTAATTTCAGATGCCACTGAAACACTGTTCCATTGTTTGTCTCTGCCACCTCTCTCCTTTTGTTTAAAATTTTGGAAGAGAGACCGGTGAGGATTTCAGTGCTTCCCTAGCTCTTCTTTTGGCCACATATATCCTCTCCATGGGGCTGATGCAGTAAAGTGCGCCCAGCCCAGTGCACAGGCTAAGGAGCATTTGGATGCGCGTCCATAACCTCCGACGCAATAAGGGGATCACCGCGTCCAAAACTTGCATCCGGAGAAGGCGTAAAATCTTCCCACATGGCAAGGGCTCAACTCAAAAACAAAAAAACTGCTTTTCTGTGGTTCCTCTTACTTAGCATTGTCGCGATACTAAAAAGGAAGAACCCAGAAAGCAGTACCATGCAAAAAAGTCTTGACGTCTTAAAAAAAAAAATAAAATTTCAGGCCAGAATATACACCCACACTATACACACACAAGGCCGTGTATATTGTGTGTGCGTATTGTGCTGGTAAATTAGCTGCCACGGGATAAAATGGACCCTCATAAATTGAGCGTCCATTTTCCTAACCGACGCATAGCCACGTCTCCTGGGTGCCAGATGCCATGGATGCACTAGGATTGCACAACTTATTCCTACTGTGTCCTTTTTAGTGTTGCAGCTCATTTGCTTATTGCATCGGGTGCCCAGGAGAGGTGATTGTTAGTGCATTAAATGCGTGTACGTTTTTAGCACGTCCATATTCATCGACCTGCAAGCCTGCACTGTCTGCTCCATGGAGGCTGGGGTGCTGTGCAACATTTTTGTTAATGTAGGGGTGTCTTGGGTGTGAAAAGATTGGGGAAATTTAGAAATTAAACATTTTTCCAGTCACTGAGCTGGAAAGTGATGATTCTGCTCTAGGAACTGCTGCCGTCCATCTGTGCAATGTATATGTATAGCTAGATGGCTTTCTAACCAGTCAGATCTCTTGCCTCAGATCCTCTCATGAGATGTTTCTTAATCAGGTTTCTAATACTGTTTTGATGGCCTGTGAAACAAATGTAAACTCAGATGAAATGTCGTATGCATTGTTTGAGATGTGATGGGTCTCTGGCAATATAAGGGATGTGATAAGATGTCAAATTTTATACAAGGGTCTTTATGGTTTTCATATTGGTGAAATTGTATTCTAATTTCACTGTTAGGAAAGGAAATGAAGCCTAAAACACTATAGAAAGGGTCTCTGAAAAGAACTTCAAGACGAGGTTGTGACACCGTCTTGACTAATACTTCCTGGTGTGTCCAAATATTGCTTTAGTTACAGAAAAGCATGTGCTGTTTCATATCACCTGCTATAGAAACACAGAATGTTGGGTTAAAGGAAGAGTCCTAGAAGTGTTCGGGGCAAGATAAAAAAAAAAAAAAAAAAGACGAGGACCACTCTTCCCACTAATTTGTGTGTGCCCCCACACAGGTCATGAACCCTGTGCACACAGAAGAAATTCTGATATTCTTGGCTTTATACTGGCTTGTAGTGCACAAATTTGAACTCAGCTTATAAAAAACTGCACAAAAGAAAATGTTTGCACATGTAGCCTTTCAGAAATTAGAGGGAATATTGATGAGGACCCCCCCTGATCTTTACTGTGGCCGCAGGCTTTGCCCCCTCCTCCCTTTCTAGCTTTAAGATAGCCAGCAGTGAATTTACAATACACCTTAAAAACAATACTTATTTCTTTAGTATATGATATGTTATTTTTCATATTAACTAAAGGGCGCCCACTCATGGAAAGACAACACTGGACTTGGTACTGACAAATGGAGACAGTATCACTAAATTATGGTAGGGGACACTGAAAAAGAATCCTCCACTCTAAATGCTTTCTCAGTGCTGAAGATATTGATAGTGGCATGGTGCCATACACTAGCTGCCTTTGAAGGCCAGGATCCAGGGTATGTTGGTGCCAGTCCTGGAGGAGGATGTCGTCTTCCTTCACCGCAGAAGCTCCACACTGCAGGAACACATCATGAAGGGCATGTTCTCTGCCATGATCCTGTGCAAGAAGAGAGGGTAGAACCGGTGATAGAATACCTTGAGGATGCATGCTTCTCTGCATGCAGTAAGGAAACCTCAGGCTCTTGTCTCTTATTTGCCTTCCCATCGGTTCTTTCGCAAGAATTGGTCTATGTACTTGCCTCATGTTTTTTCCAAAGGTGGTGACTGTGTTCCATATCAACAAGTCCATAGTTCTCCCTGTGTTTGCTCCACTCCTTGGACTATAAGAGAGTCATGGTGTACTACATATTGCAAACTCAATCCCATTGTTAGTCCACTCAGTTATTATTCTCCTTTGACTCCCAACAGATTGGGAATCGCAGTAGTCGGCTGGCAGACTACATCACTCACTGCTACCGTACAAGCCAGGGGTCATGCAGCTGGATAATGCTATGAAACCCATCAGGTCTGGGTAATGGTGACTTAACTGGCTCACCTGTGGGCTGCCTCCACTGAGAAGATCTCTGTCACCTGGTTATCTGTTTGCACTGTTGTGACCCACTACTGTCTGCACAACATATCCCAGAGAGAGAATGCCTTTTGAAGAGTTTAGTTATTTAAATTTATATTCCCCCCCTTCCTATCCCTCCTCTCCCCTCCCTTCTCCTTCCTTTCACCCCTTAATCTGCACAAATGTTAAATTGTTATTCCCTATTATTGTACATATTGTATATACCTGCAAACCTTGCTTACAATAATTTATTAATCTAACTTAATTCTCCTTTCACATTTCCCCCCCACTTATTTCTTCATTTACTCTCTTGTTAACATGTTATTTTAATTCTAGGTTAAATTTTTATTTCCCCCTCCTTTCTATTACTCTATAGTTATTATGTTTTAATTGTACTATGTTAAACTTGTTCGATGTAAAGCGCCACCCCAGGCACTAGTTTTATGTTACGCTGTGAACCGATGTGATATCATTGATGAATGTCGGTATATAAAATCTTTTAAATAAATAAATAAATCTTCCGCCTTTCAGGAACTTTAAAGTATCTCTGTAGATTTTTCAACTCCCGACTCCCCTAAGAGCAGAGCCTCCAGTTTCCTGTGACAGATTTTTCAAGATCTTGTGGCAAGAGTTAGCAAATTCCGTGGCAGATTTTTCCAGATTCTCTGGAAATTGTGGCAAATTTTGTATAAAGTTTCACAGTTTTGACTAATGCAAAAAGTCAATTCTTTAAACAATATTTAAACTATATACATATAAAAAAATGTACTAAGTACAAAAAACAGTTGTTAAGATGTACAAGTTATATACTTAACTGTGAAATGTAAATTTAGTTTTGAATTGAAATAGTGCAACCATCCTCTTAATATTTTCTTGAGAAAGTCCTTGTCATCTTTCCACGTATATGAGCTTATGTATGCTGAAAATGCTCTCAGTATCAGCATTTTGTCATGCTATTAATTACACAGAAAGATATATTGGACACATGGCAATAGATTCAAAAGGGGTCGAATTAGCACAAGTTGAAATTGCCAGCAGTAGTGTCTGCCATCTCTAAATTGAAATGAATGCCCTCTCTGTCAGCTGTGGGACACCAGCAGTTGCAGACTTCCAAAACACATCCAGATCTTTGTAAATGGTATATGATTGACCACATATGCAAGTGCAAGAACCATTTTGTATAAAGATGAAATTCTATAGGGACATCACTCCATTCAGGAATTATATCAGAATCCTCTTTGGTCTGATAAAGATTTAAGTGATCGTTGAAGAAACATTCTGATTGCTTTCTTTGTGTCCTCCAGCTTCACCTCCTCTCCTTCACTTCAGTACAGAATGAAAGGGGAGTGGGGTGAATAACAGAAGATTCCCTATAGGCTGTTTGCAAGGGGAGGGGGCTGGAGCAGGAACAGAAAGAGAGCTGAAACTTATGGCAGGCATGCAACCTGCAACTTTGTTCAAAGGATTGAAGTAAGAAGAGAGAGCTTTCAGGAATGTTGATTCTTTGGCAGTTTGTAAAATATGCAGCAACAAGCTAATTATGTGGTTTACAATAAAGTAAGCTAGGGGCACTGCCTATGAGGAAAGGCTAAACAGGTTAGGCTCTTCAGTCTGGAGAAGAAAGGGCTTAGAGGAAATATAATAGCGGTCTATAGTACTAGGTCTAGGGAACACTCACTCCATGAAGCTAATGGTTAGCACATTTAAAACAAATCAGAGGGGTTTTTTTGTGTTTTTTTTAAAACTCCGTGCATAATTAAACTGTGGAAATTGATAGAGGAGGTAGTGCACACAACTGTCAGTAAAAGTGTGCACTGTGCCCAGGGTACCTTATTACATTAGCCTCACTGAACATAGCAGAATTTGGATTCCAAGCCAAGAGTTTCTAAAGTGAGTCCTACCCACTCAGACTCCTGCATTTGGAAACATTCTGAAGCTGTTAATGAAATGCTGACTGTATATATATTAAGATGTGCTGTACAAAATTATGGTAATGATTTTTACACTTTGATATTTTTAGAAATTAATGATTAATATGCTTTTTTTTTTTTTTTTTACTTTAGGTCCACACACAATGAATTAGAAAAGAATCGGTAAGTAATGATAAAATGCATAGTCTCCTTTTTACAGTGCTCCAAATAATTGAATTACAGTGGATGAAGATCTGTTTTTCTGTTATGTCTTCGCCAGTCTCTGCCATGTAGGATACTAGCCACTTGCTAGCCAGTTTTGAAGAAAGAGCAACCAGTATGTTGACTTTCTCCTAGGATCTACTCTGCTGCTCCTCCTGTTCTCTGTCTTTGTGTTGATGTGCTTGTTTGCAAAGCCAAGGTTTGTGTGCTGCTGACCTGTGTTCTGCACATAGTGGCCTGAGTTCGCACAGTGCAATTGAAGCCTGACTGGAGTGTTGGTGAATCATGCAGTATTGGCAAAGAGCATTGGAACTTCGAAGGGTTGAGGTCCCAGGCTTGAATTAGACTGCTGCTATTTTGATCCCCAAGGTGCCTTGTGATTGTAAGACCAAGTGAGAATGCCAGTGAGCTGTGGGCCAAATTTCCGAGCTCTGAATAGAATGCTGACTGGGTCTTCCAGGTGCTCTACTGAGTCTTCTCGATGTCTCAGGTCTGATTACAAACATATAATAAGGGTTTTTTCATTTTATTTTTATTAATTTCAACATAATCAAGCAAGATAACTCTCACTTCTGTAAACAGAATGATGTTACAAGAAAATATAATATGTAATAAATACACAAAAACATCATCATATCTGATACATCATTCTTTTAAAGGAAACAAAAATTGCAAGGGCAGTAACGGTGGGGAGAACTCAGGAAACACATTTTTTAAAGAAATAGCCTAACGTGCACGGTAGATAGAACTTATTTGGATCATGTCGGGAACACTATTCCCCAGGAGAAGTTGTTGTTGCTATACTCCTGGAGTTTAAAAAGGATTTTTTAGTTGCTCAGGAAAGAAAAATATATAGCAATCATTTTGACCCCATATCACACATTTACATGGATACATCAGGATAAATGAGTAACCCAAAGCAATCACTTGGGCTCTCATACAGGCCGATACAGTAAAGCGCGGCCGCAGTTACCCCGTTTCTAACCCGCTGTGTACTCACAATTTGGCCGCGTAAGTCTAACCCGCGATTCACTATCTGTTTTTACTGATCCTTACCGCTTCTTTAACTCGACGCGTTTCCCTTTCCACCCGCAGCATGTATATGTATGTAAACGATCCGATTAGCTATTCCCTCCCATACAGTAAAGTGCGCCCCGACTATCGCCTTTTTAACCTGTCTTTAACCGTGACATCCGACGTCCAGCCGGTCACGGCTTGTGTGCATGCGCCTTCGCTGCCTTGAGCGCCCATATTGGACGTTCAGGCGTGCACGTATTCATCCTTCACTGGCGGGGCTGCTGAAGCCGCTCTCTCTCAATGCCCTTCTGCTGCTGCTGCTGGGGGCTTGCGTGGCCGTGGCCAGGGCAGGTGAGCGGGGGCTGGGGGAAAGTTTGGGACTGTGAAATTTCGTCTCTCTCTGCTGGGGCTTGGATTGGGTTGGTTTGGGACTGTGAAATTTCGTCTCTCTCTGCTGGGGCTTGGATTGGGTTGGTTTGGG
This sequence comes from Rhinatrema bivittatum, assembly GCF_901001135.1. Taxonomy (NCBI): domain Eukaryota; kingdom Metazoa; phylum Chordata; class Amphibia; order Gymnophiona; family Rhinatrematidae; genus Rhinatrema; species Rhinatrema bivittatum. The sequence continues at coordinate 287,088,711 of NC_042621.1, forward strand.
ACTGTGAAATTTCGTCTCTCTCTGCTGGGGCTTGGATTGGGTTGGTTTGGTACTGTGAAATTTCGTCTCTCTTGTCCGTCTGAAGGAGGGTGCTTTGTTGCGCTCCCTGCCTCCGATCGCCGGCTGCTGGGGCTTGCTGGCGCCTGGCGCTCAAGGCAGCGGGGTCTGTAGGAGAACCATCCACTTCCTGGTACCTGTCATTTCAAACGTCATTTGAAATGACAGGTACCAGCGCACCCAGGATACTGTATAGGCGCTGTATAGCGCCTATACAGTAAAATGGATTGCGCTTCATGGACAAGCGTTGGACACGGCTTGCATTTGCATGCCATTTAAATAGAGTATCGAGCGGTATGTGATCCGAACTGTGCGTGCGGTAAACGCGGGTGCGCCCGGCACTAACTCAGCTCTTTCTACCGCACCTTAGTGTATCGGCCCGATAGAAAGGAAATCACACTTTCTAACTTGTCTCACCCTAGCAAAATCAGGATATATTCGGATAACTTGGCCATGAAAAGTTGAGGAGATATTTTTAAAATACCTCTTCATTATTTCATTTAAATCTTGTTCCATTAGTAAAGAAACAAGAAGGGTAGACCTTTCAATGACCTTGGCAGTCGAGTCCTCCAAAAACTGAGTTAAGTTGGAAATAACAACATCTATATGACCTTCTTTAGAAGGACTACCTTTGCTGAGGCTAGGAAGGAAAATAACTGTATTTATAGAAGGTGTCTTATCCATTTCAAATCCAAGAATTTCATGAAAATATTTCTTGAGGGTGATAAATATTTCCTCACCCAGAACTCTGGGAAAGTTCAAAAAGCACAAATTCAAATGTCTAATATGGTTTTCAAGGTATTCCAGTCTCTGCGAACAGGTCCCATAATCTTTAACAAGTTTTTAACTCTGTGCATATATCTGTCTTGAATCCAGACGCATAAAAACCAGAGGGTCAAGAAAGCAGATTCCATTTTGAAGAGTCTGCAAATGATTGCCTGTTTTTTGCTCATGATGTAAGAGAGACAACAAAGAGGGAGTAGGCTTACCTTGATAAACAGGGAGTCACTTAAAGGTGTCTGTCTAGATTGCCCAAGGAAGAGGAATTGCTGGGAAAGAATGCTTAAATCTTGTAAAACATTTTTTAAAGGGTTAAATTATTATTGGTTGTGTATATATTTTTTTTTTATAGGAGTTGTGTCTTACAGATTAATAGGTGTGTAATATCTGTCCGAGTCATGGTAGTACCTCCACACATCAATGAGACGAAATGCTTTAAGCAAAGCCCTATGTTCGGGCCCTGCTGCAAACATGTCTGTGAGCTTGTGGATCTATCAACCTCAGGATTCATGCACACATTCCAGTCTCCCCCAAACACAACTGCTCGAAGCCAAAATTGAGCAACACATCAACTAGTTTTGTATGGAAGCCTGCTTGTTTGTGATACGTTTACACTTGTTAATGTACATGGCCCCAGTCTTGCTTCAGCGAGCATTTCAATATAACATACCTCTCCTTGGGATCACTCAGGGACCTAGACATAGTAAGAGGAAGGTTCTTATCAATCAGAATACATACTCATCTACTCCTCCACTTAATAAGAGGAATAAAATGTTCTCCCCTTCAACTTTTGATGCTCTGCATTTGTTAAATGTGTTTCTTTTAGATTTTATATTTATCCAGTCAGTATTGAGGTAATTGAAATCTTCCATTATTATTGCACTGCCAAATTGGTTTGCTTCCTTGATCTCTCTTAGCATTTCATCATCTGTCTGATCATTTTGGCCAGGTGGACAGTAGTATACTTCTATCACTATACTCTTACCCATCACACATGGGATTTCTACCCATATAGATTCTACTGAGCATTTAGTCTCTTGTATGATCTTTATCCTGTTGGACTCTATACCTCCTAGACATAAAGTGCCACACCCCCACCAAGTTGATCCTCCCTATCATTGCGATATAATTTGTACCCTGATATAGCACTGTCCCATTGGTTATTCTCCTTCCACCAAGCATCTGTGATGCCAATTATGTCAATCTCATCATTTACTGCTATACACTCTAACTCTCCCATCTTACTTCTTAGACTTCTGTAATTGTCATACAGACATTTCAAAGTGGTTTAAAAATTTTTTTTTTTTATATTAACCTGCTTTTCAGTTGATAGGGATAATTTGGAATCCTTTAGCTCAGGTGATTCTTTACTTATAGGCACATGGACTACTTTTGCTTTTATTGGATCCTCTCTGTTGGAATGCCATAATTCTCCTGTTTCATTAGTATCCTGAAAAGATACATTCCTCTGAACCACTGCTGAGTGACTGTTGGCTTTCCGCCTTGTTCTAGTTTAAAAGCTTCTGTCTACTTTTTAAGAGTTAGCGTCCGCAGCCTGGTTCCACTCTGGTTAAGGTCGACGCTCTCCTTTCGTAAAATGCTCCTCCTTCCCAAAAAGGTTGTCCAGTTCCTTACAAAACTGAATCCCTCTTCGATGCACCATAGTCTCATCCACATATTGAGACTCTGGAGCTCTGCCTGCCTCTGGGGACCTGCATGTGAAACAGGGAGCATTTCAGAGAATGTCATCCTTGGAAGTTCTGGATTTTGAGCTTTTTTCCTAAAATCCTAAATTTGGCTTCCAAAACCTCCATCCCACATTTTCCTGTGTCGTTGGTGTCCACATGTACCACAACAGCCAACTCCTCCCCAGCAGTTCTATAATCCTATCCAGGTGATGCCAGTGGCATAGCCAGAATTGATTTTTTGGGTGGGCACAAGGTTAACATAGGTGGGCACAAGGCATGCAGGTCTACTAGTTGTTTTCTTACTGATAAATAATGCCATATACTGCACCCTAGAATGGCTTTCTAAGTAGTTTGCAACAGCCATTATGTGTCATGTATGAAACTTTAAAATAATTTACTTCAATTATTTCAAGTATAGAAAACAATCAAATCCAATCATATAATAAAACAAAAATTAATGTATTCTTTCATGAACCATCTTTGCAGAAACCCAGAAATCTTCATAAATACAATAAAATATAATTAATCATCAGAACAGGTGCAGCGCAGAGCTAGGGCAATTCACATTACAAGTAACATGAAAAAAAAAATTCAAATTCTGGTGTAATCTCAGCAAAAAATAACCCTCCACTGCTATTTTGTGAAGTAACAAACTCTTGCAAAGAAAGAGGCATCTGGAACCTTGCCAAACAATCACAGCACTGACTCTCAGGATTCAAACAGCAACCTTATGAAAAAGCAGCAATGCAAATACTACGCCAGGCCCTAGAACATTAATACATCACCTACAGGAATAACAGAACAGGCTGGACTACTACTACAGAGAAACTATATGCTAGAAATACTCATTTCTGTCACAAACAGGCAAAACTGAGACCGACCCTTACCTAATATAGAAATAAGAGACTATAAATTAGAAACAGAAACATGTAGATAAAGCCAAAATAGAAAGCCTGAGAAACTAAAATGTCTGAACAGTGGAATACTTAAGAAAGAGCAAAATACAAAAATATAAGAATGCACATTCCCAAAGATGACATATTTAAATTGCTAACATCTCCCTCTCTCTCTATCTCTCTCTCTCTATATATATATATATTTTTTTACCTTTGTTGTCTGATCTTTGTATTTTTCTAATCAGTTGGTCCTGGTCTCTCTTTCCCATTTTTTCCCTTGTCACTCATTTCCTAATTCCTCTTCAGTGTCTTTTCTACTACTGTCTTCTTCCCTTCCATACACACACACATATATACATAAATGCTTTCTCTCACAGACTCCCTCACACACTCAGGCTCTCAGTCTCATATGCTCTCCCCTCCCCCCCCCCAGCTCACATTCTCTGCAGACACACATACAAGCTCTCACTTTCTCACCCCTCCCCAGGCTTATATTCTTATGCACACACAGACGCACATCCAGGCACCCATTCTCATCCACACACACAAACCCATTCTCCCATTCTCACCCACACATACACACATTTAAGGTCCCATTCTCACCCACACATACACACTTTCAAGCACCCATTCTTACCCACATATTCAAGCTTCCATTCTCACCCACACACACAAACCCAGGCTCCCATTCTCACCCATATATACACACATTCAAGCTTCCATCCTCACCCATATATACACACATTCAAGCTTCAATATTCACTCCAATATTCCAAATTCACTTATTCCAATATTCACTCCAATATTCCAAATTCACTCCAATATCACTTAACTCTCTTCAACTACCACGCTTCTCTAGCTATAGCATTAACAGCCACCTCGTACAATGTTATTATTTACATATATAATTATCTGATCTTCTTTTTCCTTCTTAATCCAAGTTATTGTTTCCCTGTTATATGTAACTGCTTCTCTACACTACAGTTCAAATTGTAATGTTTATTATATTTACACCCCTGTTCTTTGTGAACCAGCATGATGGGACTTCTGTCTTGAATGTTGGTATATAAAAAACCTTAAATAAATAAATAATAAATAAATAAATAAGCTTCCAACCTCACCCACATATTCAAGCTTCCAACCTCACCCACATATTCAAGCTTCCAACCTCACCCACATATTCAAGCTTCCATCCTCACCCACATATTCAAGCTTCCATTATCACCCACACACATTCAAGACTCCATTCTCACTCCCATACACACCCAGGATCCGATTTTCACCCACACACACACAACAAGGCTCCCATTCTCATCCTCACATACACATTCAAGCCTGTGCACAGTTTCCGCTTCCTCCCCCTAGAGCAGGAAGATCAGCTGGCCTCTCCTGCTGCCACTGGCCTCCTGCTATCTTCGGGCCGTATGGCCGACCGATCTTCCTGTTTGGGGGGGGGGGGAGGAGAGCGGAAGCGCCGCGCACAGTTTCCGCTTCCTCCCCCCAGAGCAGGAAGATCAGCTGACCTCTCCTGCTATCTTCGGGCCGTATGGCCGACTGATCTTCCTGCTGGGGGGGGGAGCGGAAGCTGTGCGCGGCGCTTCCGCTCTTCTCCCCCCCCCCCCCCCTAACAGGAAGATCGGTCAGCTGTACGCAGGAGGCCAGTGGCAGCAGGAGAGGTCAGCTGATCTTCCTGCTCTGGGGGGAGGAAGCGGAAACTGTGCGCGGCGCTTCCGCTCTCCTCCCCCCCCCCCCCCAAACAGGAAGATCGGTCGGCCATATGGTTGTAGGACGCTTCCCCACGTGTGCCGTGATGGTGCGCCAAGCATGGGTTCCCCTCTTCACTGTCGCGGGGATGGGATCCCGCGACAGCCTTGCAGTTCTGGTGTCAGTTGGGTGGGCCTGGGTCTAAATTGGGTGGGCAGCTGCCCACCCAGGCCCACCCGTGGCTACGCTACTGGGTGATGCATGAGGTCTGCCCCCTTTGCACCAGGCAGGCAAGTTACCAGGCAGTGCTCACGTCCATCAGCCACCCAGCTATCTACATTTCTAAAATTACCAACTAGGATGGCCAACCTAACCCTTCTTTGATGGGCAGTAGCCCTGAGAGACTTGTCCTCAATGTGAGAGGACAACGTATCACCTGGAGAGCAGGTCCCTGCTACAGAATCACTTCCTGCTATACCACGGTGATCCTCTCCAACCGGGAGTCCTTTCTGATCCAAGGCAGCACCGGGGCTGCCAGATTGGATTTGGGACTTGGCTGAGGCATTCAGCGAAGTATCTAGAGAAGACCTTCAGGGACATAGTGATCCCAATTCCAGTCAAGAGCCCTTGTGCTGCTTTGGAGGAGCAAGGTTACCTGGCAAGAGACTATCACCTTGGTCTCCTGCCAGGGAGATTTCAGTTACCCCAGTATTGACTGGGTCAGTGTCTCGTTGGAACATGCTAGAGAGGTTAAGTTTGTAGATGCCATAAATGACTGCTTCATGGAACAGCTGGTCCTAGAAACCAACAAGAGGGGCAGCTAATTTAGATCTAGTTTTCAGTGAAATGCACGACCTGGTATGTATGATTACTGTTCTGGAGCTGCTAAGAAATATTGATCATAATGCAATTAGACTTGATAATCACTGGAGAAGGGAGATTAAATGGAAATCATATCCAAGTGATGAAAATAGGCAAGATCATAAGTAATGGGAAGTAGCCTAGTGGTTAGAGCAATGGGCTATGAACCAGGTAAACCAAAGTTCAAATCCCACTACCACTGTTTGTGATCATGGGCAAGTCACTTACCTGTTTAAAGTTTTATTCCTGTCACAAAACAGTGGAACTGCCGTGCTTAATAAAGGATTATTTAAACACTTGGTATTGAAGTGCAAGGACTTTACATTCAACTGTATCTCTTTTGATTGGTGATTTGATATCTGAGTGTAGTCCAGTTCTCCGTTTTTGTTTGTGGATCAAGTCACTTTATCCTCCATTGCCAAAGGTACAAACTTAGATTGGAAGCCCTCTGGGGATAGGGAAATAACTAAAGTACCTGAATGCAATCTGCTTTGAAGTGCTGAAAAGCAGAATATAAGTAACAAATAAGTAAAACTACTATAGTAGCATATAACTTTTTGAAAAGAGAGACCATGATAGAATGAGGAAATTGGTTAGAAAATAAACTAAAAGGAGTAGTTGCAAGGGTTAAAAGTTTGCATGATGCATGTATATTTAAAAATATGATTTTGAAAGCCCAGATAAAACGTATTCCCTGCATTAAAAAAAAGGTCGAAGGAAGACCAAACTTCTATTAGTGTGGTTTAATGGTTAGGAAAAGGAAGCAGTTAAAGCTAAAAGGACATTGCTCAGAAAATGGAAATGAAGGCCCAAATAATGAAAATAGGCAAGAGCATAATAAGTACTGCCAAGTTATGTGAAACAGCAGCTAGACAGGCCAAGAGAGACTTTGAGTAAAAGGTTGCCAATTAGGCAGAAACTAATAAGATCTTTTTCCAGTACATTCAAATAAAAAAGCCTGTGAGGGAGTCAGCTTAGCTGCTAGATGACCAAGGAGCAAAAATTGGGCTTAGGGAGGACAAGAAAATAGCAGAAAAAAATGAATAAATTCTTTGCCTCCATTTTTACGGAGGAAGATGTCGGGAATATACCCACATCTGAAACATTCTTTAATGGTGGAGATTCTGAGTAACTAAAACAAATATCTATCACAATGGAGGATGTAACAGATCAGACTTACCAACTAAAGAGTAACAAATCAATGTTCTAAAAGAACTAAAACATGAAATTGCTAACCTGTTACTGGTAATCTGCTACCTTTTTATTTAAAACAGCCATGATTTGAAGACTTGAAGGTGGTCAATGTGACACTGATTTTTAATGAGGGCTCCAGGGGAGATAACGAGAAGCTATAGAACAGTGAGTCTGACATCGGGGCTGAGAAGAATGATAGAAAACATTCTTAAAAGCAAAATCACTGGCCATATAAGTAGATATGGCTTAATGAGGAAGCATCAGCATGGCTTGAGCAAGGGGAAGTCTGGTTTTACCAATCTACTAGATTTTGTTTTGGAGACATAAACATATAAGTAAAGGTGAGCTGATACAGTGTGTTTGGATTTTCAGAAGGCTGACAGTCCCCACTGAAAGATGACTCAGGAAATTACAACGTGAAGGGGTAGAAGGCAGTGTTCTATTTTGGATTGGTAACTGGTTAAAAGGCCAGAAACAGAGGGTAGAACTAAATGGCCAGTTTTCCAAATGAAGAAGGTTGTTAGTGGAGTACCACTGGGTTCGGTACTAGGACCTATGCTGCTTTACATATTCATAAATGATCTGGAAAAGGGAATGATGTGTGAAGTGATCAAATTTGCAGATGATTCAAAATTATACAAATTTTGTTAAAACTGCAGCAAATTGTGAGGAACTGCAAAAGCTCCTTTTGAGACTAAGAGATTGGGCAACTTGAATGCCAGATGAAATTTAATGTGGAAAAGTGCAAAGTGATGAACATAGGGGAGAAATAATAATCCCAACTACAGATACACAATTCTGGTTTCTGTATTAGGCATCACTACTCGAGAAAAAGACCTTGTAGTCTTTGAGGGCCATATTTTGAAATCTTCAGCTTAGTGTATGGCGGCAGTCAAAAAATATCATATTGCCTCTGTATTGAGCCATGGTGTGACCGCACTGTGAGTATTGTGTACAGTTCTAGTCTCCCCATCCCAAGAAAGACATAGCAAAACTAAAAAAGGTACAGAAGAGGACAACCCTTTCACACCCAAGGCATGCCTTCATTAATAAAAACGTTGTGTGATACATCAGTCTCCACAGGACAGACAGTGCAGACATGGAGAGGACTTCTATGGCCAAAAGAAGAGTCCTACTCCTCCTCTCTCCCTTTGTTTTAAAATTTGGAAGGAAGAGGCAAAGATACACCCAGACCCCATTTTGATGGATCAGTTTCCTCCTGTAACAAAGTTCAGGAGAAGGGAAAAGTTGGAGTGGCAGCTGACTTGATTACCTTGACTGCCGCATGCAGCTGCCAGAGTTCCTTCAATGCTGCTACTCCCAACACAGTCACATCCAGTGCTTAGTGCATGTTCTCCTCTTCTCACTCAGCCTGGGGATAGGACAGAGGCTGAAAGAACTCAGATGAGGTGCTGTGTTCATTGTGTGCTGCACAAAACGGGACCCAGCTATCTCTGCCCTGCATGCTGCCCACTACTTACTGCACTCCTGTAGTGAGGATGAAGAGATATGTATAATTACACATGTTCTCAGAAAACAGCTCTTACATGTTTAAGAACCACCGCTGATGATTATTGTTGCTGCAAAGAGCTGATATCAGAGTCCAGATGGTGACCTGGAGCTGGGCATCAGGCAGTGGTGAGTTTTCCATGGTACACTTTATCAGGTCTGAAGGCACACCAGTGTGCTATGGCATACTGGTTGGGGAAACACCGAGCTAGGGAATCTGTTGCCAGAGGATGTGGACAAAGTGATTAGCCTAATGGGGTTTAAAGAGGTTTGGACAAGTTCCTTGAGGAAAAGTCCATAACACATTATCTGATATCACCCCCCCATGCGTACCTCCCCTTGATCCCTGCTTCCTCAGGAAATAATATGTTAATAATTGCTTATGATATATCTACAGACGATCTCAGCTACCTTTATATGACACTCTATCTACTCTTTTGTTTTATTTAACTGTTTTTTTTAATACTCTCCAGTTGTATTCGTTTATATATCTTTCCTGTCTTCCAACTCCCATGTTCTTGCTCCCTGTTTAATGTAACTTTACCTTCTATATAGTTGTTAATTGATTTCCCCCAGTTACACTGTAAACCGGTACGATAAGACCTGGTCTTGAGCATCGGTATATTAAAATAATAAATATCTGACGACCTGTTTCAATGTAACGCCATAGCCGCGATTGTTCTGTTACAATGGAAACCGATACGATTTGATTAAAGTGAAATTCAGCCTGGTCTTATCATTTTATTTTATATATGTTTAAAATGATTTATGAGTAACATCTGTCTAATTTACTTAGTGACACGGTTAGAGCTAGCATTTATTGCTCTTCATTATTATTTTCTGAAAACTCAAGTCAGAAGATATTATTTGGGTCACAAGGGTAAGTGTCCAGAGGATAAAAAGCCTATTGATGTAGTCCCTGTATCACAGTGATAGTCTTTTGGCCAGTAGCTGTAGTTGTTGTGTGATGGCTTGGACTCCCTTGCCCCCAAGGACTTTGAACATTACACAGCATCCGAAGCCCTGGTTGTCTCAAGAAGCAGCAGCTGGACTCAGGAGTTGAAGCCTGATCTTGTGCATGGCCATTGAGCCATTAGGCCTACCCTTGCAAATATATCACATATGTGAACACTAACATTTAAAAATGGCTTTATTCTAAATGCAAAGAAATGACCTACTTTTGAAAGTAATCTATATGTAGAGAATATCATGCTCCACTGACGCACTGCTGAACTGTGATTAAGTCAGTGTCCATGCATGTAAGATATTGAGTTTGAGGCACTTCCTGTTAACATGGTTTGAAGACTGCTGTCTTGCTGTCTTGCTTTTTCCTGTGGTGTGACATTAATATGCCCAAGGTACCAAATCCAACACCACTTTCTGCTTTATAAGAATATTTTAAGGACAAAATTGCCCTGCGCACCCCCCTCCTTCCCACCAGTGCAGGGAAAAATGAGGGTGCCTTTTCCTATAGGTAAAAGGAATGGGGCTGGGACTGTTCCACCAAAATACCCGCACAGTTTATTTGTGATTCTCTGCATGTGCGTTGCAGCTGCAAACTCTGCGGGCTCTTTGGTACGTGCCAGAGAAGGGATTTTTGAAGGGAAACTCTGCGGGGAGTTTCCCCATCAGTCTTCAAGCTACATGGGCTAAAAATAGCCCTGTCTGATTGAAATTGTTTGCTTTAGAATGCAATAGCAACATATCTGTGAACAGTATTTCTGTTTTTAAGACTTGAAGTTGCATGTTTAATATATAATCCTGCTAGTTTAGGAGAGCCATTTTGTTCCTCGTGATATCACTGCTGAAACACAGTGGGGTAGATTTTAAAAGAAGCGCGATCAGCCTACTTTTGCTTGCGCATCAGACTCAAGCAAAAGTACGCTGGATTTTAGTAGATACGCGCGGAGCCGCGCGTATCCACTAAAATCCCTGGATCGGCGCGCGCAAGGCTATTGATTTTGTATAGCCGGCGCGCGCCGAGCCGCGCTGCCTAACCCGTTCCCTCCAAGGCCGCTCCGAAATCGGAGCGGCCTCGGAGGGAACTTTCCTTTGCCCTCCCCTCACCTTCCCCTCCCTTCCCCTACCTAACCCACCCGCCCGGCCCTGTCTAAACCATCCCCTTACCTTTGTCGGGGGATTTACGCCTCCCGGAGGGAGACGTAAATCCCCGCGCGCCAGCGGGCCTCCTGCGCGCCGGGCCGCGACCTGGGGGCGGGTACGGAGGGCGCGGCCACGCCCCGGGCCGTAGCCACACCCCCGTACCCGCCCCCAAAACGCTCCCGACACGCCCCCGAAACGCCGCGACGACCGGGCCCGCCCCCCGACACGCCCCCGACACGCCCCCCCTCCGAAAACCCCGGGACGTACGCGAGTCCCGGGGTCTGCGCGCGCCGGTAGGCCTATGTAAAATAGGCTTACCGGCGCGCAGGGCCCTGCTCGCGTAAATCCAGGCGGATTTACGCGAGCAGGGCTCTTAAAATCCGCCCCAGTATGTCTATCTGCAGCATAAGCTTGTTGAGAAAGCATTTTACTTTTTTTTTTTCTTCAGCATATTTGTTATATTTTTTTGTAGTTCAGAGGAGGGGGAACAAAAGCAAGCATGAAAAATAAACTGATGCTACCTCAGCGGGCTTATACTACTCTTGTACAGTTTGGTAGTTTTTGGTTTAAACCTCGATTTATGTGCATTCTTTGCGTTAATGGTAACAAGAAAAGCATGTTGGGGTGAGGGGTAGAAATATGAATTTTGTCTCCATTAGTGCAGAATATTAAAAAATAAATTGGGATTCCTCCTGGAGCTCTTAATTTGTTTGGGAGAATCTGTAGTTGAGTGATGCCCCAAAAACTATAAAGGGAGGAATGGAGTGTTCTGCAGGTAGTCATCCATTATGTGACTTGAAAGAAAGGCACACCTTTTTAGTACTACACTGTATTTCAAATGTACTCGGGCTGAGAAATAACCATCCTGTGTGTTAATATGAAACTATTATTTTAGAAGCTTTCTGACTTGCCTAACCTCATAGTGATAATTGACATGGAACTAAACATGAAACAACATATATCTTTAAAAGTAAAGGAAGGTTATGCCAAACTCGTGATTCTTAGAAGACTAAAACCATTACTAACAACCACCAACTTTCGATCAGTGTTACAAGCGTTAATTTTTGCAAGCACGGATTATTGTAATGCCCTACTACTAGGTTTACCATACACCACGATAAGACCACTCCAGATACTACAAAACACTGCGGCAAGAATTCTGACTGGTAAAAGAGACCATATCACCGAAACCCTAGCCGAACTACCCTGGTTCCCTATTGAGCAAAGAATACAATACAAAACACTATGCACCATACATAAATTAATACATAACGAAAAAGCAGAGTGGCTGAACACAGCTCTTCGTGTACACATCCCTCATAGAAACCTGAGATCAGCTAACAAAACACTCCTAACCATTCCCTCAGTCAAAACAGCAAGACTAACCCAAGTAAGGGAAAGGGCACTGTCCTTAGCAGGACCTATACTATGGAACACCATGCCATTAGAAATCAGATTACAAAGAGACATCAAAACCTTCAGAAAAAGTTTAAAAACATGGCTCTTTAAACAAGCATATCACAAAGAGAATGGAGAATAGAACCCAGGGGAGTGTAGGATGCAGACAGTAGAACACCCACACACAACCCCTAATCATGATGTGTATACTTTATTTATCTTAATTTTTTGTTCACCACCAAAGGATAAGATACAATTATTAATCTATTTTGGTACTTAAAACTGATACAGATAGAAATGGACATGATTTATCACACCCACCAAATAACATTGATCATACAACGATGTTACTGTAACTTGATGGCACCTGTGTAGTTGATATAATTTAATACATTTAGCAACATTAATTTATGTGCCTTATTGTAAACCGTTGTGATGGTATATATCTTAACGACGGTATAGAAAAGATTTAAAATTAAATTAAATTGCTTCCCTGTGGATAGCTTGAACTACTAAGAGCAGCCATATTAGCAAGAGCACAAATTGTGACACACTCACTGCATGTGGTCACAAATGATATTACACACACACGTTACACGGACAAGTCAGTTCTTATTTCATAAGTATTCTGAACTATTGCTGCTCCTGAGAATTGCGTAATAGATATCTTATTAGAAAAACGTTCTCCTGCGATGCTTCAGCAAGTGCCACAAAACTCGTCACGAGGTGGAATTGACTAGTTCTCCATACAATTATGTGAGACTGGGGCCGGGAGGAGGTGGTGGGGCAGTTGGCCAGCATACATGTTTGTAACTCCCTTTCCTTTTAACTCTCTCCTGCGCTGATCAGGCAAACAGTAAGAAGAGTAAAGTGGGGTTCCTCTATACATGTCCTCCTCCCTTTTATGCTGCCCAGATGGGCATTTTCTTTTCTTTTTAAATTTACATTACAAATTAAATCAATTTAAATTATTTCCAAGAAAAAATAAAACTTTCTAAATGTAAGTTAGCAGAGAAATAAAAAAAAAAAAAATCACACAACTTATATCAAGCTTACAAAAAGAAATGGGTAGAGAAGAAAAAATGAGCAATATACTATCACAAAACAATTATATCTGTGGCCAATGACATCAATAGAAGTTACCCATCCCCTTTATAGAGCCCAGAGCAACCAGGAGGAATTCTTGATGGAACAGAGAGAAAATGTAATTAAGCGCCACTTTTATCAATAAGAAAAGCTCATCTTCAAGCTGTCTTCATTGAAGACACCTGCAAAGCTGTAACTTGGTTGTTAGTACATACCTTCACATTCCATTACTGTCTGGACAAACTTTCAAAGAAGGACAGCAGTTTTGTGCAAGCAGTTCTATGTAGTCTGTTCACTCAGTCTACTCTCCAAATTGGAGCCAGATGGTTTTTCAGCAAATGCTCTTCTACTTTGGGACTCTTCCATGTGTCAATGGAGAAAGCGAGTTTGCTTACCATAAACTGGGTTCTCTGTAGGCTGCAGGATGAATTAAAATTTTTTGTCCTTAAATAAAATATTTATGGTGAATTGTTTAGAAAAAATGTTTGAAATCAGAATTTTTTGACACCTACTCTATATTCAATGTATACGTGGGTTAGAGTGTTATATATGTGTTGATTTATTAAAAATATAAAGGAGTTGGAGGAAAGTTTCATATAAACTCGTTGGTGTCTCCGCACCACGGTTGTGTGGTGGTATAATCATTAACTGTCCCCCTCCTCCTGTGAAGATTTTTTTATAAAAGATTTTTTTCTAGAATTACTTCGCCTCTGTGACCTCTTCCGTGTGATGAACATCAAATTATTTGTATACCTTAACGGTGCTAAATTTAAAGAGCTGTGGACTCTCTACTGTCAACTATAAACTGTTAAGGAGTAAAGTTCAGACTTCCCTTTATGGTGTTGGTATATGCTGTCCAGTTTCCAACGAAGGTCCTGACACAGTCGATCCGTGTTTCAGACTGATAGTCTTTCCTCAGGGATGTAAAACGTTATGATACAACCAACTTGCTGGGAATCTGGATAAACTCCATTGAAATAGTCCTCTGATGGTCTTAAGTAGATGACTCTTGACGGAGTTGCTCTGGCTCCGTTACCGGAAGAGTGATTTGTGTATTGTGCGAGACCCTTTTTATATGCAGCAGGAAGAGCAAGAGTTGACCAATGACCGTGTGAGAGCTTACTGACGTAGTGACGCCGACCTATTGGGAAACTGGTATGTGGAGCTGCCGACGTACTCTCCGACCTGATAGAAAACTTAATGTCAGACTCGCTTACTGACGTAATGACGCCGACTTGATGGGGAACTTATGTACGGAGCTACCGACGTGCTATCCGACCTGACAGGAAACTTGGTGTCATACTCGCGTTAAGCGCCCTTAAATGCTATATTAAAGGAATTGATCAAAAGTTACGATTCCTTTACAGAGCCCTTATTGTATGTCCATGTTTTACCGACATGTCCCGTGATCTTTGTGTTAAATAATCACTGGGGATTAAACACAAAGAGTTATAATAAACTGTTACAGCAAAGAGTTCCAATTTAAATCGTCATTCATTCCCCGTGGGGCTGATGTGGTTAAGGTAAAGATCCAGAATGCTTCACGTTGATTAAGTAGTGCCCTATTGTCCCCGCCCCTGGGTGGGGCTTCCAGATGTTCCAATACCGTCCATTTCAAGTCGGCTATGGTGTGTCCCCTGTCTGTCAGATGTTGCACCATTGGTGCCGTCATTTTCGCTGTATTAAATCTGGACTTGTGCTCTCCCAGTCTCACTTTTACTGGTCTTGAGGTGCGGCCTATGTATAACTGGGGACACGGACAGATGATAACATAGACTACGTTGCTGGATAAACAGTTTGTATTGTGCTTACGCCAAACTTTGTATCCCGAAACGGGATCCTCCCATGAGATGCCTTGGATGGTTTGTGCACACCATGTGCAGTTGCCACATGGTTGATGGCCCACTAACGTCTCTTCTCGTTTGACGGTATTGGTCTGTGCGTGGACTGTGTGATCTCTTATATTTCTGCCTCGGGACATAGCAAATGTGGGTAATTCCTGAAATATATCGTGTATTGACAAAATGTGCCAATGTCGCCGTATAGCTGATTTGATAATGTTAGATGCATCGAACTGCTTTAATATGCAGGTCAACCGTGTTTCCTGTTTGCTGGGTTTATACTGTAGTAATGTGTTGCGGTCACTGTACTTGGCTCTTTTGTATGCTGCATTGATGGCTTTGTGAGGATAACCTCGTGCCAGGAATCTGTTTGCCAAGATGTCCGCTTGTACTTCAAAATCCTTGTCTGTAGAACAAATGCGTTTGGCTCTGAAGTGTTGACTGACTGGGAGACCCATTTTAAAACTGTGTGAATGGTGGCTGGTGAACCTCAAAAGATTGTTCTGATCTGTAGATTTACGGAATATGGTAGTGAATAGTCTCCCATGTTCTATTTTTATAGATACGTCTAAAAAGGATATGGTGGTTTTTGAGGACTGTGATGTAAATTGTAAATTTTGATCTACTGTATTAATCCATTGTAAAAATGTATGTAACTGAGTCTGTGGTCCATCCCAGATAAAGAAAATGTCGTCTATGAAGCGATACCAACATTTTATGTACTGCCACCAGGTAGATGGATAGACCTGAGTGTTCTCAAAGTGGGTTACATAAAGGTTTGCAACTGATGGTGCTAACGGGGACCCCATGGGTATACCGTGGACTTGGTGATAACAATTGTCTCCGAACCAGAAGAAATTATTATATAACACTGTTTCTGCTAACTCCAGTAGTAGACTTGTGTGGATTCTTTCTGATGGAAGTCGCTGACTTAACGCTTCTTCCAAAATCTCCAAGGCCCTGCTTTGGGGGATGTTGGTGTATAACGAGTTTATGTCCAAAGTGATCATATTGATGGATTCCCAATGTATTTGGAGAGCTTCCAAATTCCTCAAAAAGTGGGCTGTGTCTTTGATAAATGATGCGGATTTTATCACGAAAGGTTGCAGAAACGTGTCTATAAAATTTGCCACGGGTTCGAGAACCGATCCATTTTGGGACACTATGGGTCTAATTGGAGGGGCTGATAAGCTTTTGTGAATTTTAGGCACCGAGTAGATCACCGGTTTCCTGGGATGGGAAACCATGAGGTACGATTTTTCTTTGCTGGTAAGCCTAACGTTGTGTTCTACTATTTCCTGCACTTTAGACTTAAGAGTGTCCGTAGGATCTCCCATAACTGCTTGATAATATTTGTTATCGTTAAGGTGGACCAAAAGATCTTCTGTGTACTTTGTCCGGTCCTGTACGACCACGGCGCCCCCTTTGTCAGCCGGTTTGATGACAATTTCTGTCATTCTATTCAAGCTAACTAATGCTTCCTGTTGTGCTGATGAAAGGTTGTGTTTACTCCTGTGCGGATGGGCTTCATAATCCGACAAATCTTTCAATACTAGAGCCTGGAACGTTTGTATATGGGGGTCCGCTGGACCTGGCGGTATCCAATTGGATTTGGGTTTAACCACTGAGGGATCTGCCTCCATTGTATCTTTATCTGAGAAGAATAATCTCAAATTTAATTTACGTATAAAACGTTGGATTGTGATACGGCTGTCAAACGCTGAATGTTTGGAAGTTGGAATGTAAGAAAGTCCCTGGTCTAGGAGCGAGACTTGGGGGTCGGTCAAGGGAATTGAAGATAAATTGACTACAGAGGTAGTTTTTTTGTTTTCTTCTCCTTGTGGCCCTTGAACTGCCGAATGTCATTTCTTTTGACGTGTCGGTCGCAAGGACGTGACCCCTCCCCTGTTGGTCTTCTTGCCTCTCCCTCGACTGGACCAGTGGTTGGTTTGCTCAGATGTGCTTGAACGTTCTACTGAATCTCCCGTGGTGGTTCTCTCAGGACCTGCTCTGAAATGATCTTCTCCTTCATCTGTGTTGCTGGAATTTTCATCTGATGAAAAGGTAAACCGGACTTTCCTCGAAGGCTCTTT
This sequence comes from Rhinatrema bivittatum, assembly GCF_901001135.1. Lineage (NCBI taxonomy): Eukaryota > Metazoa > Chordata > Amphibia > Gymnophiona > Rhinatrematidae > Rhinatrema > Rhinatrema bivittatum. The sequence goes on from NC_042621.1 coordinate 287,105,921, forward strand.
GGGACCCATCCAGTGGTACACCCTATCCAATTTGTAATCCGTTTGATCTCTTTTTAGTTTAGATACTTTAACTGTTTTAATTGATGTCCGGAATTCTTCTAATGTATTTTGGAATTCAGCCAGTTTTTCATCAACTGTCGGATGGGTCGGAGGGAGCAGCGATGGATCTTCACCCTCGACACTGTGGCTCCGAAAGGTCTTAATAGGGACATAGAATGGCACCTGTTCTATTGAGAGTAGAGCTCCACCCACTCCCGCGAGAAGTTACCCTTCGTGCCTTTTTCTGTGTTTTTTTAATGTTTAAATGGCTGTCAAACGCTTGAGGGCGCTTGCGCTCCAGATTCCAATGTACAAGGTATGTGTTAGCTTGTGTCGTAGTATGTACCGTAGTTTCTCTGCTTCCACCATTGATTTAGTTTGTATTATTATATTCTAGATTTGGGGGACTTCAAGAGTATTTTGTTACAACTGATGGAGTTGCCATAAATGAACTTCTGTTATCCTGATGCTTTGAATAAATATTCATTGACTTATACTTATTTGTGTGGAAGCAATAACTCTATCCCGCACCAGTGTTTCTGTGGATTGTTATATGTGCAGGGTTTGTGCTTCTCTGGACTTTTAGATTTCAATTACCCCAATATTGACTGGGTAAATATATCATCGGGACATGCTAGCGTTTTATGGAGCAATTGGTTCAGGAACCTGCGAGAGAGGGAGCAATTTTAGATCTAATTCTCAGTGGAGCACAGGATTTGGTGAGAGAGGGTAACGGTGGTGGGGCCGTTTGGCAATAGTGATCATAATATGATCAAATTTGAATTAATGACTGGATGGGGGACAGTAAGAAAATCCACAGCTCTCGTGCTAAACTTTCAAAAGGGAAACTTTGATAAAATGAGAAAAATAGTTAGAAAAAAACTGAAAGGAACAGCTACAAAGGTAAAATGTGTGCAAGAGGCATGGACATTGTTTAAAAAATACCATCCTAGAAGTACAGTCCAGATGTATTCCACACATTAAGAAAGGTGGAAGGAAGGCAAAATGTTTACCGGCCTGATTAAAAGTTAAGGTGAAAGAGGCTATTTTAGCCAAAAGATCTTCATTCAAAAACTGGAAGGAAGGATCCAACAGAAGAAAATAGGGTAATGCATTAGCATTGGCCAGTTAAATGTAAGACATTGATAAGACAGGCTAAGAGAGAATTTGAAAAGAAGTTGGCCATAGAGGCAAAAACTCACAGTAAAACCTTTTTAAAATATATCTGAAGCAGAAAGCCTGTGAGGGAATCAGTTGGACTGTTAGATGATCGAGGGGTTAAAGGGGCACTTAGAGAAGATAAGGCCATCACGAAAAGATTAAACGATTTCTTCCCTGGTTTCCTCACCGCTGTGCCCCTGATTTTATAGTTCTTCCGGGGTCCTCCCAGCAACGTCAGGGCTTACGAGGGGGGCGTTCCTCTTCCTCGCTTTCTCCTTTCGTCGGCGCAGCAAGCTGTCTCTCAACTCGGGGATCCTCCTCCTCCTCCTCCCTGGATTCAGGTATCGGCTTCCTCCCTCTGCTTCACTTTTTTGAAGGAGTTAATAAACACGTGGATAAAGGTGAACTGGTAGAAGTAGTGTATTTGGATTTTCAGAAGACATTTGACAAAGTTCCTCATGAGAGGCTTCTAGAAAACAGAGTAGCATTAAATGGACTATTTTCTCAGTGGAGGGGGTGGGCAGTGGAGTGCCTCAGGGATCTGTATTGGGACCCGTGCTTTTCAATATATTTATAAATGATCTGGAAAGGAATATGAGTGAGGTAATCTGATTTGCAGATGATACAACATTATTCAGAGTAGTTAAATCACAAGCAGATTAGGATAAATTGCAGGAAGACCTTGTGAGACTGGAAAATTGGGCATCCAAATGGCAGATGACATGTAATGTGGATAAATGCAAGGTGATGCACATAGGGAAAAATAACCCATGCTATAATTACACAATGGGGTAGATTTTATAATTCTACGCACGTGCGTACTTTTGTTAGCGCACCAGGCACAAACAAAAGTACGCCAGATTTTATAAGATACGCGTGTATCTTATAAAATCCGGAGTCGGCGCGCGCAAGGGGGTGCACATTTGTGCAACTTGTGTGCGCTGCCCGGTCCATCCGAGGTCGCTCCAAAATCAGAGCGGCCTCGGAGGGAACTTTCCTTCCACCACCCCTGCACCTTCCCCTCCCTTCCCCTACCTGACCCCCCCCCCCCCCTTACCTTTTATCTGAAAAGTTACTACTGCCTCGTAGGTTCCGTGTACTGCAGCAGTGAAAAAAAGCAAATAGAATGTTGGGAATTATTAGAAAGGAATGGTGAATAAAACGGAAAGGCTGAAGAGGTTAGGGCTGTTCAGCTTGGAGAAGAGACGGCTGAGGGGGGATATGATAGAGGTGTTTAAAATCATGAGAGGTCTAGAACGGGTAGATGTCAATCAGTTATTTACTCTTTTGGATAATAGACTAGGGAGCACACCATGAAGTTAGCAAGTAGCACATTTAAGACTAATCAGAGAAAATTGTTTTTCACTCAACGCACAATGAAGCTCTGGAATTTGTTGCCAGAGGATGTGGTCAGTGCAGTTAGTGTAGCTGGGTTTAAAAAAGGTTTGGATAAGTTCTTGGAGGAGAAGTCCATTAACTGCTATTAAGTTGTCATAGGGATTAGCCACTGCTCTTACTGGCATCAGTAGCATGGGATTTACTTGGAGCTTAGGTATTTGCCAGGTTCTTATAGCCTGGATTGGCCACTGTTGGAAGCAGGATGCTGGGCTTGTTATACCCTTGGTCTGACCCAGTATGGCATGTTCTTATGTTCTTATACTTAACTGTACAAAGAGTGATTTGAGAGGTAGGATGCAGCCAGAAATGCCGCAACGTGTCTGATCAGTGCAGGGGGGTTGGCATGGTGGGGGAAGGATCAATGTGTGAAAGGGGCTGAGGGGGAGAGGAAGGCAGAAAAGGGGCTGGAGTTAGGGAGGGCCTAATGCTGGAGGCAGGGCAAGGACACCTTTGTATCTCCCCCTTCTCCCCTCCCTCCCTTTTCCTTCTTCTCTCCATCCCTTTCCTTCTCTCCCTGTTTCTCTATCCCCAGCATCCTCCCTCTTTTTCTTCTCTCCCCCACCCTGATGCAGATCCTCAACGCATAACCCCCAAAAGAATAAAAGAAAATATGTGGACACAAGCCTTGTTACATAATAAAAATAAAATAGTTTTCTAAAATGACATAAATGTATATGAAGTTGCCACATAATTTTCTAGCTCTTGCACAGAATCGACCCTTCAGGTGCCACAGGAAACTGGAGGCTGTGAATGATTTTATTTTACTCCTTGCTGTGTACATCCAAAATAGGGCAGGATATGTAAAGGGTATTGTTATAAGACAGGCACCCTCCGTGTTGATCTGATGACCCAATCACATCCAGCATAAAGCCCACACGTCGGACGTGATGCATTTTTGTGTGCTGATAAAACTCATGCAGCCAAGCTCTACACCAGCCGTTGAGAGTGTGGCAGATTTGCAGACCTGTCAATATTGAGCCTGTTACGGTATTATAAACCAGTCTTACTGCTACAAACTAGCAAAAAAAAAAAATCAGTCGTTTCTGATGTTGTGTATTTGACACCTGGCAAGTTTGCTTTCCTTTTTTTTTTTTTTTGCACTGATTGTAAATCCATCCATCACTGCATCTATAGTTGGGCCTGGAAAAGATAAAGGTCCATTAGCTAATGGTTTTCTTGCTTTTAGTTAGTTTTATCTTCTGTGTGAGCCTGACGAATGGCGATCATGCCTTTGCATGGGTTACCTGCCTCATTATTGACATACCGTTATAATTTCTGAGTGTCCATTTGTAACTATTTTTTCTTGCTTGCTAGCAGTTTTGGGGATGAACTTCAAAATAATGTTCTTGTTCAGATGCTGGCAAAAATAAGGGACGATGGGAAGTTTAAAATCAAACACTTGCACTTTTTCAGTCTGGAATTTAAAAAAAATTGTTTAAAAACAACTTGTATCTATGCCACTACTTACATTATCAGTTAAAAAAAACAAACAAAAAAAATTAGAATAGCACTGCTTGTCTATAGCATCTAACTAGCAAAACTTTGGAGGCAATCACAGCTGTTTTGTAAAGGTTTGTATCCTTTTTATAAAATTGTTCTTGGAAGATAACCTGTGTGCAAGTTAGCACAAGTTTATGTATAATGGATCACCCGTGGCAAAGAGCTGTATTACAATCATTTCAAAAAGCAGAATTGAGAACATTTTCAAAATGATACACAAAAGACCTTACAAACGTCTCCACATGATAAGCTGGTATTTAAAATAATTACATAAAGATGATTCCTGCCCACAGAAGCTGTAGCAGGAAAATAAAAATTAAAAAAAAAAAAAAAAATTCCCTATGGAAGCCAACTGGTGCTGTGAGGCCACAAGAGTTGCGGCACAGTGTATTAGGTTGGTCATGTGTGACAGCCTTTGCTGTCTGTTCGTCAGTGAAGCTAATAACGGCTTCAACAGACACGGGAAGACCAAAGGATCTTCCTACAATACTTTGAAATGTATATGAAGAACAGTATTTTTAAAGTAAAAGTTTTTTTATTTTTAGTCTGAATAGGCCACTATGAAATCCTTTCCCAAATGAGATTTTACAGGCTGGTAAAATGTTTATAGTTTTCTTTTATCATTCTTGAGTTATCTTAACACTGTTTCATGTAGAAAGAATACAGAAGTCCATATTCAGAACATTTGTCTGGCTAAGGGGGTCTATTAACGAATTGTGGGAGGCACTAGCCTGCTGTACCAAGCACTGCAGCCTAATAAATCCCACAGTATTTCTGCTGGTGCTAAAATACCGTAGCGTAGCTGAGTTTCATCAATAATGTATGAGGGCAGTCCCACATACTGGGGATGGGGTGGGCTTTGGTGAGGTGTAAATATCAGCAGGGATCCAGAGAGACTCCCCTTCTCCAACCCCCTCAGTAACCTCCTGAGGCAGCCAATTTTACAAACAAAAATCATGCATGCAAATCAGCTCATTATGATTCCCATGGGGGGAGATAACCACGCCCATGTTTACCATGCATTAAAGTCCTAACAAGGCTTGGCAAATCAGCCCCTAGGTTTGGCACTTAGTTGGAAAAATGCTGGAAGTTGAAGCTCCTGTTGGTTTGACTGCCTCTGACCTATGTTTAGGACAGTTTGGGGGCATTCCAGGGTGGAGTGGTGTTAGCCGGCTAACTTAGCCAGATAACTTTAAGGAAAGCCGAAGAGAGAGCCAGGTATATACAATCAAGGTAGAAAGAAGCCGACTGGTTTGCATTACTCCCTCAACCCCTTTGCCTCACCTCTTGCCAACATCACCTTCCCTGACCCCCACCTCCCTGGCATTATGACCTTCCTTTCCCTTCATGGCACATGGAAGAAGTCTATGAGCAGGCTTACCTAGTGCGGCTTCTTACCTTTCTGCCAGCTTCTCTTTGTAATCGGAATTGCACAGGGCCAGCTGCGCAATTTCTATTGCAGAGGGGAAAGCAGGAACAGCTGCAGATAAGTCCTGCTCCCAGACATGCCCTGCTGGCGGGAGAACATCCTGCAGGCCAGGAGGGAAAGAGAGAATGAAGACTGCAGCCACGACACATCTGCACTTTAGCCCTGGCACCCTAGTGTGCCACAGCACACCAGTTGGGAAACGCTGGTTTAGATTTTAAAGAGGGTGGGTTCATGTCTTTTTCTCTTCACTCCTGCTTGAAGCTGTCTGCCTGTATGCTGTTTCTTTCTTTTAAAGTGGATAGGTGGTCTTTACATATCTGTTCAGAAACATTACAGAAAGATTTAATTTCAACCCCCTCCAAAATGTCTGTTTTATGGCTTTCCATCTTGTCAGAATTGGGGAACGAAGAAATAGGAGTTGGAAAAGCTTTCAAATAGCATTCCTGATACTGCTTCACAGAGGCAGGAGCTATAGGAAGACTTCTGTGGTACTGAGCAGTCTGGAATTTGGAGTGGGTGTTAAGTGTGATTATAAAATGTTAATGTGACTGTTAAATGTAATAGGTTGTTGTATATGTAAGCCGGAGTGAAGGCTGCTAGCTATACCTCGGTATAAAAAAACTCTTAAAATAGAATTTCAGTTCCTGCTCAGATTAAGGATTATTTGCTCTAAGAAGAAGACAGAAGAGGCTGTAAAGGAGACTACAAGGTATCAGTTCAATACAGGCCAGCGTTTGGATTTTAGATTTAACTACCATATTTTTCGCTCCATAAGACGCACCTAGGATTCAGAGCGGGGAAAAAAAAAATATATGGTGCGCTAAACCGGCTCTGTTCCCGGGCATCTGTGTGTCTTATGGAGCAAATTAGGGGAGGGCATAAAATATTTTTTTTTGTCCCCATCCCAACCCTTTAAATTTAATTAACTACAACCCCCCCCCCCCCTGACCCTCCCCAAGACTTGCCAAAAGTCCCTGGTGGTCCAGCGGGGGTCCGGAGCGATCTCCTGCACTCGGGCCGTCGGCTGCCAGTATTCAAAATGGTGCCGATGGCCTTTGCCCTTACTATGTCACAGGGGCTACTGGTGCCATTGGTCGGCCCCTGTCACATGGTAGGAGCACAAGCCATCCATTCCAATGGCACCGGTAGCCCCTGTGACATACAGCCCGATCCAGTAAAGTCCGTGGGAGAGCGGACTAACGCCCGCTCTCCCGGCGCGCGCACCGGCCCCTCGCCGGTGCGCGCGATCCAGTATTTAAATTAGGCGACGCGGTGCAAACGAGGAAAAGGAGGCGCTAGGGACACTAGCGCGTCCCTAGCGCCTCCTTTTGGCCTGGAGCGGCGGCTGTCAGCGGGTTTGACAGCCGACGCTCAATTTTGCCGGCGTCGGTTCTCGAGCCCGCTGACAGCCACGGGCTCGGAAACCGGACGCCGGCAAAATTGAGCGTCCGGTTTTCGGCCCGACAGCCGCGGGCCGAATTCAAAATTTTTTTTATTTTTTTTTTACTTTTTTTTACTTTTGGGGACCTCCAACTTAATATCGCTATGATATTAAGTCGGAGGGTGCACAGAAAAGCAGTTATTACTGCTTTTCTGTGCACTTCCCTGGCGCCGGAAGAAATTAGCGCCGACCTTTGGGCGGCGCTAATTTCTTAGAGTAAAATGTGCGGCTTGGCTGCACATTTTACTTACTGGATCGCTCGGGAATACCTAATAGGGCCATCAACATGCATTTGCATGTTGAGGGCGCTATTAGGTGCCGCGGGTGGGCCGCGTGTTTTCCTCCCCTTACTGAATAAGGGGTAAGGGAAAACACGCGTCCAGAGCAGGCTGACAGTGCGCTCCAACGGAGCACACTTTACTGGATCGACCTGATAGTAAGGGCAAAGACTATCTGTGCCATTTTGAATACTGGCAGCCGACGGCCCGAGTGCAGGAGATCGCTCCGGATCCCCGCTGGACCACCAGGGACTTTTGGCAAGTCTTGGGTGGGGGGTTGTAGTTAATTAAATTTTAAAGGGTTGGGATAGGGAATGGGGACAAAAAAAACATTGGTTGTAGTTAGTTGTTTTTTTTTTTTTCATATTCGCTCCATAAGACGCACAGACATTTTCCCCACCTCCCCCAGCCAAGTACAGTAGATGTATGAGATACATGTCCCCTGATCACTGAAGAATGGCTCACTAGAACTTTAATCACTCTGCACCCTCGACCCTTGCCTATCCAAGTTAGTGAAGCTGACGAGGAGGGCCCTCATAACTTTGGCAGTCAGAAGCTGAGATTTTTTGTAAACGTGGCTTTCTGGATCATAATGGATGTTACAGATTACATCTGTTGACAGTACTTCCAATTCGCCTGTCCAGAAGAGCTTTTCAGCTTGATCAAACCCAAGACATGCCCAGATCCTAAACCTCCCTCTTAAACACCAATTCAGTTGAACCTGTCCATTGCAGGAAAGAGGGTGAGAATTTTACTACAAGTACTTCCTAGTCTGCAAAAGACAATAGGATTCAGACCCATCCTAGAATGAATAGAGAAAAGTTCAGGATGACTTCTCTGAGCACCTTTTTTGCATTTTTATACAGAAGAAACTGGATCTCAAGGTGGCCTCACTCATGCAAAAAAATAAAATAAATAAATTAAATAAATAAATAGAGAGAGAGAGAGAGAGAGAGAGAGAGAGATCCATCCAAGGAGGAATTCCAGATTTGTGGTAGGAACACTGCAATTCCAGTACCATGTTCTGCCTTTTGGACTTGTATCAGCTCTGAGTTTTCAACAAATGTTTAGCTGTTGTCATAGCTTATTTATATCTGGGAGTTCTGGAGTTTCCCTACTTGGATGATTGATTGATCAAGAATACATCTCAGTCAAGTGTAAATGAATCAATGTGACTCACCATCCAGGTGTTAGTCGCCAGGGTTCGTCATCAATTACCCAAGTCTCATTTGAGCCTGTCATCAAATTTACAGTTAGAATAGCATTGGGAACCCAGAGGGGTCAGACTCCAAGCTCTTACTGGGAACATCAGGTAGTTAGGTCAGGAGACGAAGAGTCTCTGCAGGGAAGGTCTCGTTGAAAAGCCATGCCTGAAAGGGTTTTCTGAACGTGAGGTAGCATGGCTCATCTTGTTCCAACTTTTTGGGTGCATAACAGCTGAAAGCATGAAGTCTTGTACAGGACAATCTGGCAGAGGCCAAAGGAAGAGAGGAAAGAGCCAGTTGGGAAGACACCAGTGTTTTTGTGGGTGTAGGGGGGGGAGAAGTTGGGAGAGGTGCTCAGGGGCATGTTTATCCACACATTTGAAGACTAAGCAGAGAGTTTTGAATTTTGTCCTGCTTCGACTGGTGCACTTGATGAAGTATTGGTTTTATGTGGTCAGTTTCCTTTATTCCCACCAAAATTTCCAGATGTACTTGAAAGCATTTTTTAATCAAGTTTGTGGCACTCAGTACAATTGGGGCTATTTCAGAATTTTTTCCACGTTTTCTTGGCCTCTGATTGTATCTTGATCTTTCTCTCTTTGTAGTCGATTGGTACTGACACTTCTGTCAGCAGTACTATCCTTCTGCTTTTCTCCTTTACCACTATATTTGTTTTTCTAGCATCAAGCTTTTTTTCAATTGGAATGAGAATGTCCCTGGTGATTACCTCTTCTTCTCTGCAGGTCTGTCAGGGTTGCGATCCCAGTGTTTTTCTAGTACAGCAATGTAATTGTGTTTACATAGTTTCTAGTGAATGAGTCACACCACCTTATTGTACACAGATCTTCTACCATTTGCATGTCATTCTCAGCAATGAAACATAACTATTTCCAGCTCTGTGCTGCAGAACCTGCATTTGTCCATTTTGCTGGGTTTTTTCTTTTCTGTGCTTGCTGTAAACCATATTGTCTGTAGTCTGAGGGCCTGTGTTGCAGTTATCAATCTCATATTTAGGTTTTAGTTCACCTCTTTGTAGCCAGTCCTGTGTCAAGTTTTGATCTATGTATGGTTGAAGTATTTGTATTTGCTGCTATATTTGTGCATTTGTCACTTGTTTTTGCTGGTCTTGTATCTTTTTAACAGCTTTCTCCCGTGATACTCATATTTACAGGCATGAACCATTTTCCCCTAGCTGTTGCCTCTGAGAAGACGTGTCAGAGTACAAGTGTGCAGGCCAGTAATTTTGGGTTAGAGAGATGTAGATTTCCTGCTAAAGAGACTGTGTTTCCTGCATCTGTCCCTAGAATGACCTAGTAAAACTGTAGTTCAGCTAGAGATTTTGTAGAAGAGGCCCTTCTCTTTTTGTAGCTTCTATCATAGACTGCTGGCTGTTGTAAAAATCTGAGTAGCACCCAATTTGCAACAACTACACTGTACAACCCTAAAGATAGGGCCGGAATTAGGTACACTGGGACCCAGGGCAGAAACTAAGGATAGGACCTGAACAATGCCAGCTCTAACTGTGATATCACTCAGCTTTCCCAAGCAGACCCCAGGAAACTGCCCTGCCTTTACAGCAGAAAAGATGGTAGTGGCGGGGGGTGTACTGAGAACAGCCAGTATACTACTTTAAAGTGTTTTTAAGGAGTTCATATGTGCATGATGTTGACTTCTAGCAGAATCAAAGATAGGCCTCACAATATCACATGCCAAACACAAATCCAAAGGACATGGTAAAAAAAAACCCCCAACAAAATAGGACATTAATTAAAAAAAAACCCCAAAAAAACATATTGGATATAATGCCCAAATTAACATAACAGGTCTAGCCCTTCTGTGTTTGAATCATAGTTCCTCTTAGTCCATAAGAATGTTTTTAGTTACATATAATCAATAACCATAAAGTCCCATTAGATCGCTGTGTCTTGAAACTAAATTTAAAAAGTTAAAGAAAAATTCAAAAACATGAAACAGCCCACCAAATAATTTACAAGAAGGTTCACAGAACGAATAGAATTGCTTATGTAAACTTACCTAATCATCTCACACTAAGGGGGTCATTTTATCAAAATGCGCTAAGGCGTTTTCGCATGCGTTAAGGGCTTATCGCATGGAAAAGCCTTGTTAACGCATGCGATAAGCCCTTAATGCATGTGAAAATACCTTTAATGCATGCAATAGTACCATATCGTATGGTTCGATGCAAATCCGAAAAAGCGGAGGAGTTAGGGGCGGGAATGGGCTGGATTTACCATTTTGCAAACCCCTATCGCAAAAAGCCGATTTTTATCTACACCTTTTTCAGTAGCGTTAAGCCATGTGATAGCTTGATCGCATTGTGCGATGTGTTCTCCAATGCCTGCGTTAGTACATTTGAGGCTCCCAGAGCATCAGCCAAGCTATCCAGATCCCGTCAGAGAGAGAGAGAGAGAGAGAAAGTGAGAGAGAGACTAGCCATAATGCCCTAACCCTAAATAGATGTTACCCAGGTAGAGAGTCTATCAAGCTAGATTGAGAGAAAATTGCACAAATCTCATCTTTGGGTGAGTTTCCTCACTCCGAGGGTCATCAATTCTTCACAAGAGAGCACTGTTCTGTTCTTACGTCTCACATTGAATGTCAAAGTGGCTCCTAACCCCTACACTAATACCTAAACCTTACCTCGCGTTCCTAGGTGGGCCTCCCATAGAGATATAAATACCTGTCTAGGGTTAGCGCATTATGGCTAGTCTCTGTCTCTGTCTCTCTCTCTTTCTCTCTCTCTCATGAAATACCACATTCTGGAACTTATCTCAAAGTGCGAAAAAGGTATCGCAATTTGTGGTAACTTAGCTCTTCGCATATGTATTAGTGCAAATTGCGATAAACTGCCTATTACCATAAAACATGCCCCTTTTTCTGTTGTATGCGGTATTTAGTGCATTTTGATAAATCCAGGCCTAAGGGCCTCATTTTCCAATATCGCATGGTATCGCATGTGATACCAAAAAGGGGTGTTACCTTATGCTAATAAGCATGTGTATCGCAAATTGCGATAACAGCTATGCAACACACTCTTAGCGCAAATCGCGCTATTAACCCAATTTGAGCTACATTGCCAGTATATACAAAATTAAAAATTTGCATTCGCAAATCGCGTTAACGGCTGTTAGCGCAATTTGCGGAATTATCTCCTGCGGTAACTCCTTGGAAAATGACCCCTAAGTTTGCTATCCAAAAGGCCAAGGTGGACTACTCATCTCTCATCCCTTCCCTTCCATAGAAACATAGAAATGACGGCAGAAGAAGACCAAACGGCCCATCCAGTCTGCCCAGTAAGCTTTCGCACTTACTTTTTTCATACTTAGCTGTTACTCTTGGCCCTTATAAGTAACTTTTTGGTTCTATTTCCCTTCCACCCCTGCCATCAATATAGATAGCAGTGCTGGTGCTGCATCTAAGTGAAGTATCTTGCTAATTGTTTAGGGGTAGTAACCGCCGTAATAAGCAAGCTACTCCCACGCTTGTTTACCCAGCCTGTGCAATTCAGTCCTTATTGGTTGTTGTCTGAATATAAATCCTCTTTTCTTCATTGCTCCTACCATGTAACAGGAGCCGGCCAATGGCACGGATACCCTGTCGCATGCTAAGGACAAAGGGCCATCGGTGCCATTTTGTTTACTGGCAGCCGGTGGCCCGAGAGTGGGAGAACGTTCCCGGGACCCCCACTGGACCACCAGGTACATTTGGGGGGGGGGGGGGGGATTGGAGGGGTCCGGAGGATGGGAGGATACTAAAGAACTAATTTTAAAGGGTCGGGCTGTGTTTTGGGGTTATCGGCTCGGCACAGCCAATTAAAAAAAAAAAACAAAAAAAAAACAAACCCCAACGATTGGAACACGGGAAATATAATTTCCCGATGGTCCACGAATCCGAAACCGGAACAGATTCCGGTTTCTGATTCACATCTCTAAAATGTAGTGCTTGAATGACCCAAAGTAGTTGCAGCAACTCAGAATGCAGTTTCAACAGGTGGTAATGGTGTAAGCCTACATTTTGAGTAAGTTTTGACAACACTGCACTAAAATGTTCTCAAATTTTCTCAAGACAGCTGTTAAAGTGAAGGAAAATATTTTTATTAGTTTTTTTTTTAATGTTTTGTTTTTTTTTTTTGTTATGTATGGGGTAAGTAAGAACTTTCAAACTGTTTTACAAGAATTACCAGTAGTGGCCCTTTAAAATCTATTTTAAAATACAACAGCTTATAGTGTGTAAGTTAGGACTGTTGAATATTTTGGAGAAAATGAGAACCTAGTTGTAATAGAGCAGTGTCATTCATGATTTCTGAATCGTGTTGCAAAAGTTAAGGATATGGGGAATAAATATTCTCTACTTTTTGTGGACATTGTACAGATGTTTTCAGCTTGGAAGAAGCATTTGTTTTCTGAAATATATATTTTTTGTTGACATTTATTCCTGACATACTTTTATAGTGGAATTTTTGTACTTTAGCTGGGAGACTGGGCATCGAAATGGCAGATGAAATTTGATGTAATGAACATAGGGAAAAATAATCCAAACCTTAGTTACATACAGGCCGATACAGTAAAAGTCGCGGGCGAGCGCACAGGTCACTCTCCTGTGCGTGCGATTCAGTATTCAAATGAGGGCCCGCGGTAAAAAGAGGCGCTAGGGACACTAGCGCGTCCCTAGAGTCTCTTTTTTGACAGGAGCGGCGGCTGTCAGCGAATTTGACAGCCGATGCTCAATTTTGCCGGCGTCTGTTCTCAAACCCACTGACAGCCACGGGTTCGGAAACTGGACGCCAGCAAAATTGAGCGTCGGCTGTCAAACTCGCTGACAGCCGTCGCTCCTGTCAAAAAAGAGACTCTAGGGGACGCGCTAGTGTCCCTAGCCCCTCTTTTTACCGTGGGCCCTCATTTGAATACTGAATCGCGCGCCCTGTGCGTGAGCCCTTTGCGCGTGACGGGAGAGCGGGCGCTCGCCTGCTCTCCCGCAACTTTTACTGTATTGGCCTGTATGTAACTAAGGTTTGGATTATTTTTCCCTATGGGAAAAATGAAGTATTTAAACTCGCGTTTTCGATGCGCTATTAACCCTTACTGAATAAAGGGTAAAGCGCGTCACACGCACGTCCAAACGTGGGTTAACAGTGCGCTCCGGCGGACAGTGCACTATACTGTATCGGCCTGATAATTAGGTTCCTTATTAAATGTCATCACCCAGGAAAGGAATCTAGGCAACATCGTGGACAATATGTTTAAATCCTCAGCGGCAACAGTCAAAAAAGCAAACAATGGCCTGGATTTATCAAAATGCGGTAAGTACCGCATGCGATAGCAAAAGCGGCGTGTTTTATGCTAATATAGCATGTATCGCAATTTGCACTAATTACCTGTGGGAAGAGCTAAGTTAGCACAAATTGCGACACCCTTTTCAGATACTGCGATAAGTGCCAGACCTGTTGTATTTCCTGCATTCAACCACTGGGGGACCATTGTTAATGGTCCCAGGAGAGAGAGAGAGACTGACTGAGAGACACTGACTGAGACTTGCTCTCTCTCGCTCTGGCTCTAGACCCTTCAATTCACCTGAAATAGCCTTACGGGACACATCGCAAAGGGCGATGAAACCTTACCGCACGGTCACGGCAGCTATCGCACAGCCTAACGCAATCCAAACAGGTGTAGTTAAAATCGGCGTTACGGCTGTGCGATAGCTCTTCGCAGACAGGCTAGCCCAGCCCACTCTCCGCCCCTAGCTCCTCCTATTTTCTGAATTTGCATCGCACCATACGATATGGTGTGATCGCATGCGTTAAACAAGTTTTCGCATGCGGTAAGGGCCTATCTCATGCGTGAACGGGGCTTTTCGCATGAGATAAGCCCTTAACGCATGCGAAAACACCTTATTGCATTTTGATAAATGACCCCCAATGTTATCAATTATTAGGACATGAATGAAGAGCAAAACAGAGGATATCACAATGCCTTTGTATTGCTCAATGGTGCAATTCTGATCATTGCAGCTCAAACAAGATATAGTGAAACTAGAAAATGTACAGCAAAGGGCAACCAAAATGATAAAGGGAATGGAATGGCTCCCCTATGAGGAAAGACTAAAGAGGTTAGGACTTTTCAGCTTGGAGAAGGGACAGGTGAAGGGGGATATGATAGAGGTCTTTAAAATCATGAGTGAAGTGGAATAGGTAAATGGAGAATCTGTTTACTTTTTCTAAAAAATAAAAAGACTAGAGGAAGCTCCATGACATTACTAAGTAGCACATTTAAAACAAACTGGAGAAAATATTTTTTAAACTTTGGCTTTAATTGCTGGAGAATGTGGTAAAGAAAGTTAGTGTAGCTGGGTTTAAAAAAGGTTTGGACAAGTTTCTTGAGAAAAAGTCCATAAACCATTACTAACCAGGTAGACTTCTAGAAAGCTTGGAATCTATCTACTATTTGCCAGGTATTTGTAACCTGGATTGGCCACGGTTAGAAACAGGATACTGGGCTTGATGGACTCTTGGTCTGACCCAATATGGTGGTTCTTATGTTCTTAACTTCTAAGATCTTTTTCTTTTATCCTGGTTTTAAAAAGACCAGTGATGTACAAATACATTTTTAAGTTGTATTCATTGAAGGAGTTTAAATACTTCATTAGTAAACATGTTTATTACAAAAGCTTATATAAAAGAATAATCAAATGTTAATTCTATTTTTAATTTTTTTACATAAAAACTCTTTAAATAAAATACAAAAGCAAACGAACTAAAAATGTATTTAAGATGAATGTGTTTCACTGTTAGTAGCTGCATTTAAACCCAAACATACTGCTGTAGCAATTTACAAAATGTTTTACACATTAAGTATGTTACACACTAAAGAAATAGAGAGAACTCTTAACACACAACAATATCAGAATTGCTTACAAACCACTTTCCAAAAATGACAAGAAGAGATATTAAGCAAGCTGAGAAACAAACCCTCACATAAACTCCCAGTGTTAAAGCCAGGCTTTCTTGTCATTTGTAACAATTCCTTCAATTTGTGATGTGTTTTCAGGGTTAGAATTCAAACTGATATAGTAACTTCTATTTATGTTTAGAAGTAAGATTTGCTGTTACTTGGAGATAGAAGATGGTAGCAGAGGAAGACCAATTGGTCCATCCATTCTGTCCTCATGAAGCATATAACCCTTCTGAAAGGCACTGAGTACGACTGCCTGCAAGATATGTGTCCTCGTCCAGGACAGTCTTTTTGTTTGTTTGTACTCCACCATCATGGGCAGACAAATATACAACAGCCCTACTTAGCTCCCCCAAGCACCCACTTTGCCCATGTCTAACAGCAAAGCTCTGTAATAATATAAATAGACAGTAATACAAGTGTGGTTCTTGCTCAAAGATCTAGCCTCCTATATCCGCTACATAGCCTCCCAGAGTGCCTGCATTGCCACTGGTACTTTGAGTTATTGCTTCAAGTTATTAGAGAACTTATAGCCTTCCAGACAAACTAAACATGCTTTTTGAAAACTGCCTTTGTAGGAATTCTGGTTGCCTTAATATGACACAGTAGTATGCACTGTGGCATCTGCAAGGGTTAGTTCTCTAAAGACAAGACCGTAATTGCACATGGCATAGACATGGAACACATTTTCTAGAGATTTCCAGCAAAGTCACAAAGAGTCCTCTGAGCATGTGCAGGAGTTCTTACAAGCGACGAACCTCTATTAATCCTTTTTTTAATCACATTTAATAGCAGTTTTCAGTTCTCTGCAGCTTTTTGTATTGTTTCTCATTGTGTTTTCCTCTGTTCCATAAGTACACCTTAATAATTTTAATTTCCTAATGTGTTGACAGATGGACTCGGGACCAGTGGGTTATGCTCCCCTGCCAGCAAATGGGAGACGGAGCAAGCTGACATCACAGTATATATACTTCTGCAGTGACACCAGCCTGCCAGTATTCTCAGTCTGCAACAGATGGTGGACGTGCATCTCCCTATGGGGATTGCTTCAGATTTTGGAATGAGAATTTAAAATGAAATAGGGAAAGCCCTGCTCTCCTGCGGTGATACCAGATGTTCCCTCCCCAAGTTGAGAATTCCTGAGGTGATTTCCGTGGGCCCTCGGATATGTGCCTTAGTCCGGTAGCTGGGTTTCTTGGCGTGGACTTAGCTAATTGTACAGCTTAAAGGCAGCAGGTGCAGGAGGCTGAGTGCGGCGGTGACGGCAGATGCCCTCTCCCCCTGCAGCTGGAGACCATCTCTGTATTCAGCCAGTAAGGCTGAGCTTGGGTAAGTTTAAAAAAAAAATAGTAAAGGCAGAAACAGTGTAGAGGGGTTACAGGACTTTCTCCGAGCTTGGCGCGTCATTCCAACATTTGTTCCCGCTCCCGTGGGGGTTAGAGGAACTGCGCAGCTTGGTGGGTTGAGCGAACCTGGTGGGCTAGGCCTTGCAGTTAGGCTTCTTGCCTGCATGCTGTGTGGTAGGCCGCGGAGACATTTTTGCACGCTTCTGTGCATGCTTTACTGCCCTCTATAGGACATTGTTGTGCACAGTGCATAACAAAGGAGTTAAACATGTGGATAAAGGTGAACCGGTAGATATAGTATACTTGGATTTTCAGAAGGCGTTTGACAAAGTTCCTCATGAGAGGCTTCTAGGAAAAGTAAAAAGTCATGGGATAGGTGGCGATGTCCTTTCCTGGATTGCAAACTGGCTAAAAGACAGGAAACAGAGAGTAGGATTAAATGGGCAATTTTCTCAGTGGAAGGGAGTGGACAGTGGAGTGCCTCAGGGATCTGTATTGGGACCCTTACTGTTCAATATATTTATAAATGATCTGGAAAGATATACGACGAGTGAGATAATCAAATTTGCAGATGACACAAAATTGTTCAGAGTAGTTAAATCACAAGCAGATTGTGATAAATTGCAGGAAGACCTTGTGAGACTGGAAAATTGGGCATCCAAATGGCAGATGAAATTTAATGTGGATAAGTGCAAGGTGATGCATATAGGGAAAAATAACCCATGCTATAATTACACAATGTTGGGTTCCATATTAGGTGCTACAACCCAAGAAAGAGATCTAGGTGTCATAGTGGATAACACATTGAAATCGTCGGTGCAGTGTGCTGCGGCAGTCAAAAAAGCAAACAGAATGTTGGGAATTATTAGAAAAGGAATGGTGAATAAAACGGAAAATGTCATAATGCCTCTGTATCGCTCCATGGTGAGACCGCACCTTGAATACTGTGTACAATTCTGGTCGCCGCATCTCAAAAAAGATATAATTGCGATGGAGAAGGTACAGAGAAGGGCTACCAAAATAAGGGGAATGGAACAACTCCCCTATGAGGAAAGACTAAAGAGGTTAGGACTTTTCAGCTTGGAGAAGAGACGACTGAGGGGGGGATATGATAGAGGTGTTTAAAATCATGAGAGGTCTAGAACGGGTAGATGTGAATCGGTTATTTACTCTTTCGGATAGTAGAAAGACTAGGGGGCACTCCATGAAGTTAGCATGGGGCACATTTAAAACTAATCGGAGAAAGTTCTTTTTTACTCAACGCACAATTAAACTCTGGAATTTGTTGCCAGAGAATGTGGTTAGTGCAGTTAGTATAGCTGTGTTTAAAAAAGGATTGGATAAGTTCTTGGAGGAGAAGTCCATTACCTGCTATTAAGTTCACTTAGAGAATAGCCACTGCCATCAGCAATGGTTACATGGAATAGACTTAGTTTTTGGGTTCTTGCCAGGTTCTTATGGCCTGGATTGGCCACTGTTGGAAACAGGATGCTGGGCTTGATGGAACCCTTGGTCTGACCCAGTATGGCATTTTCTTATGTTCTTAATTTTGGGTGCGCCTTTTGTGCGAACAAACCTTTAAGCATTGGCGGTGTGCTCAGGCTTTGGTACATGGTTTGTGCATGTGCTTTTTGCATCACTTACTCTCAGGGTGCCTAATTTTTGTATGCATAAATTTTGTGCGCTTGAAAATTTTTCAGTGCAAGCTGGCTGGGGGCACATTCTCCTTCACCTGGGCACTGATGGCGCGAGTGAGCAAGAAACCTAAGCGCCTTTCTGTGTTGCTTGTCATATTTGGGCATCTTAGCTTGACGTGTCTTCTAATGTGTCAGCACTGTTTGGAGGCTCAGGGAGAGTTGTATTCCTTTGATTTCACTAAGCCTGGATCCTCCCAGCCTGATGATGGTCTGGTTAAGGATCTGTCTGGAGGTACGCTGGCTCTTGGATCTTCCTTGACTGGTTCCTCCACAGGAGATGGCAGTTCTGTGGGCCCCGCTCCAGTTCCTTCTGGGTATGGCCTGGATCAGATTGCCTTTTCTTGGGTGGAGTTTTTTCAAGGCTTACAATCCTTTCTTCAGGTGAGTTCTCAACTTTGCCCACTCCTATCAGGTCGGACCCTCAGCCTGTGGCCCCTCCCTCTTCCAGTCCTATGTTTAAGTGCCGGAACATTTTGATCTTGAATAGAGTGCCCCAGAGGCAACTTTCAAAGGGGGTCGGACATTGGAAGGCCTGTACCCTCTGGATCCAGTGGTGAGGGAGTGTTTACGCTTTCCCAAAGTGGATGTGCTGGTCTGTGCCATCTCTAAGCGGATGACTATCCCAGTGGAGGGAGAAGTCGCTCTGAAGGATGTTCATGATAGGAGGATTGAGGCTATCCTTACGCAAGCCTTTGAAGCAGTGGCAACGACTTTACAGATATCTTCTTGTTGTGCCCTAGTGGCACGATCTTGTTTGCTCCTCTCTCAGGAAGTTGATGATTTTGGAGTGGATTCCAGAGTGGTTATGGAACCCGCTGCCGCCTTTTTAGCTGATGTGGGCTGCGATTTGGGCTATACCTTGGCCAGAGGAGGGGCTTCGGTGGTAGTGGCCAGGCGTCAACTATGGTTGCGAAATTGGTCAGCTGAAGCAACCTCCAAAGCTAATCTTACAAAAATGCCTTTAAAGGCTCGTTCTTGTTTGGGAGTGAGTTGGAGAAATTGGCCAGTAAGCGGGACAATTCTCAGGTCCCTCGGTTGCCAGAGGATAAGAAGCAGTTGCAGTGCCCCTCTGGTATGAGGGGTCATCTCTGGGGTTCTAAGTACTTTTGTCCCTACAGCGGGTCGACCTTTCAGAGGAATTGTCACTGACAGCCCAGAGAGGAGTGGGTTTGAGCAGTGGATCCTCCTGAGCTTCCCAATGAAGGTTTGTCAATCCACTTTTGGGAACAAGAGATAGGGGGATGCCCCTCTCTCTTATCAGAGGTGGGTCGAGATCACATTGGATCAGTGGGTCCTGGAGGTGATACGTGAAGGAAATGTGCTGGAATTTTGCAGTAGTCCTCGGGACGTGTTCATGGTTTCTCTTTGCCACTCCCCGCAGAAGAAGCAGGCAGTGGAATCTACACTTCTGAGGCTCCTGTGGCTGAGGGCTTTGGTTCCAGTGCCCACATCTCAAAGTATGGGGCGATATTCCATTTATTTTGTGGTACCCAAGAAGGTGGGCTCCTTTCATCCCATCCTGGATCTCAAAAGTATCAACCGTCATTTGAAGGTGACTCATTTTCGCATGGAAACCTTATGCTCAGTGATAATGGCCGTGCAGGCGGGAGAATTTCTAACCTCCCTGGATCTGTCCGAGGCATACCTTCATATTCCCATCTATTTGGAGCACCAACATTTTCTGCATTTTGCAGTGTTGGGATGCCATTATCAGTTTTGGGCACTGCCTTTCGGTCTAGTCACTGCTCCCAGAACGTTTTCCAAGGTTATGGTGGTAGTAGTGGTGGCGTTGATAAGAGGTGGGATCCTGGTACACCTGTATTTGGCCGATTGGCTGATTCGAGCCAGGACTCAGGAAGAGAGCCACCTGATGACCCATAAAGTGATCCTCTTATTGCAGGAGCTCGGTTGATTGGTGAACCTGGCCAAGGTTTTCCTGCCGGAAGTTGAGATTCAGAAATTGTCATGTGTCAGTTGGTGGATTCAGAAATTGATGTCTACAGGTGCTTGGTTTGATGGTGGCAACAGTGGAAGTGGTGCTGTGGGCGAGGGTGCATATGCATCCTCTTCCATGCTCATTGCTGTCTCATTGGACCCCGCAGTCTCAGGACTATTTGGTCTGGCTCCACTTGCCGATGGAAATCTGCTCTCGCCTCCAGTGGTGGTTGCAGAAGGCTCATCTGAGAAGGGGTGTTTCCCTTGACCTCCCCAAGCTGGTTGATACTAGTGACAGAATCGAATCTCCAGGGTTGGGGAGCTCACTCTCAGGAGCTGACGGCTCAAGGGTGTTGGAATGGTGAAGAGTCCCTCTGGAACATCAATCACCTGGAAGCCTGGGCGGTCCGGTTGGCATGCTTGCAGTTCAGGCACAGGGTCAAGCAGTCTGAGTGATGTTGGACAACGCAACAACGGTGGCCTACATCAATCAACAGGAAGGAGCCAAGAAACCAGCAAGTGTCACAGGAAATAGACCATCTTATGGAATGGGCAGAAGGGCATCTACAGATTATCTCGGCCTCTCACATTGTAGGAAAAGACAATATAAGAGCAGACTTTCTCAGCAGGGAAAGACTAGACTCAGGAGAAATGGGTATTGTTGGACGAGGCGTTTCAGCTGATAGTGGATTGCTGGGGCCTTCCGTTCTTGGACCTGCTGGTGACTTCTCGCATTGCGAAGATTCCTTGATTCTTCAGTTGCAGGAGAAATCTGTGGTCCCTGGGCATAGATGCTCTAGTACAGGTCTGGCCAAAAGACAAGTTGCTTTATGCCTGACCTCCGTGGCCCTTGTTGGGCAGAGTAGTTTGCAGGATCGAAAGCCATAGGGGGATGGTACTCCTGGTAGCACCAGATTGGCCCCGATGACCGTGGTATGCCTATCTGTGAAGACTCCTAGTGGAATGCCTCCTTTGTCTTCCACCGTGCACGAAACTGTTGCAGCAGAGACCTGTCTTTCATGAAGATCAGACTCTGTTTTGTCTTATGGTTTGGCCTTTGAGAAGGCTCGCTTGTTGAAGCATGGATATTCTTCTGTGGTGATAGCTACCTTGCTCCACGCTCAGAAGTTCTTACCTGCTTGGCCTGTGTGCAGGTTTGGAGAGTGTTTATTTGAGGCCTGGTGTGAGGATCAAGGTGGTCTTCCTCGTTCAGTTAAGATCCCGCTCATTCTGGATTTTTTGCAGGATGGGTTAAATAAATGATTGGCCTTTAATTCCTTGACACTTGCCTGTTTCAGCGGCCCGGTGAATGGTGATTCCTTATTGTCTCATCTTGATGTGGCCCTTTTCTTGAAGGGAGTGAAGCATCTTCGACCTCTCTTGAGGTTACCGGTTCCATTGTGGAGTCAATTTGGTGTTGGACTTCTTGGCGGGCCCTATGTTCCAACCGCTGCATAGTCTTTTCTTGCAGTTATTGACCTTGAGGATAGTGTTCCTGTTCTGTGTGGTGAATTTCCTAGCTGCAGGTCTTGTCTTGCTGGGAGGCGTTCCTTTGGGTGACTCCAGGGGTGTTACAGCTGCGTACCGTTCCATCTTTCTTGCCCGAAGTGGTCTCAGAATTTCATTTGAATCAATCCATTTCCTTGCCGTCCGTGGATAAGGTCAGGGACACAGAGGAGTATCGCCTCCTGTGTCCCTTTGATGTCAAGAGACTTGTTGTGTGGTATCTGGAGGTTTCTGAACCTTTCCAAAAGATGGCTCGTCTATTTGTCCTTCATGGTGGAAGGAAGCAGGGTGAACCAGCTTTGTGGGCTACTATAGTTTGTTGGATTAAGGAGGTAGTCACGGCCGCGTATGTGTATGCTGAAAAGCTTTTGCCTACTCAGGTTAAGGCCCGTTCCACTAGGGCTCAGGTAGTGTCATGGGCGAAGTTAGATTGTTGTCTCCCGTTGACATTTGCCGAGCTATGACGTGGTCCTCCTTGCATACCTTTTCCAGGTTTTATCATCTGAATGTGCAGGCCCAGGAGGATGCAGCCTTTGCACGTGCGGTGTTGACTGGACCACAGGCAGCTTCCCACTTTGTTCTGGAGTAGCTTTGGTATATCCCACTGGTCTTGAGGCCATTTGTCTACATGCTAAGAATCAGAGAAATTACTACTTACATGATAATTTTGTTTTCCTTAGTGTAGACAGATGGACTTATTTCCCACCCTCGGCTGCCATATGATTGTGCCAGTGGTCCTCCTGTGGGGCTCTGGGTTCCAGGGGATTACTGGTAAGTGTTCATCCAGTCCCTAGCTTGGGGTACCTATATTCTTACTTGAGTTCAGTGTTTCTTGTTGGTTGAGTAACAGTTATGGTTGACTGTTAATCAAGTTTTTTGCTAGTCTGCCCACGTTGCTTTTGAAGAGAATACTGGCAGGCTGGTGTCACTGCAGGAGTATATATACTGTGAGGTTAGCTTGCTCCATCCCCATGTGCTAGCAGGGGAGCATAACCCACTGGTCTTGAGTCCATCTGTCAACACTTGAGGAAAACAAAATTATCAGGTAAGTAGTAGTTTCTACATTGTTTTTTGCTATTTTTCAAGTTTCTTTTATTTTCAGTGTTCTGTCAGGGGACTCTTATTATGCAACTTCTGATTCTCTGAGCGGCAGATCCCTTTTTCTTTTTTGGACCCTTCTTCATTACAAGATTGCTGCTTTGTTTGATTTTGTGGTGTTGACTTTTCAGGTCTCAGAGAAAAAGGCCAACAGTTTCAAGAAGTGCCCAGACTGTGGCCAAACAATGTCCACTACTAATCATCATAAGACTTGCTGCAAGTGGCTGGATGAGGATCATGTGTCTCTCAGCAATGTCTTCAGGATGTCACTGAGGCCATCAAGAGCCACAAGATGAGACTACTCTCTGATCTTTAAGTCAGAAGGAAGTCCAGTTCCACTGAGCCAAAACCAAAGGAGCACAAGCACTATGGAGCTGTGCCGATTGCTGTCAAGTAAGGCATTGACCTCATTTGGCACTGAAGATTATCTAGGCCCAGAAAAAGAGAGAAGACTTCCTGCTCATGCCGAGTATTGGGCTCTGAGCCCAGAGCCGAGGAGAAATGCCATTGAAAGCCCATCAGTGGAGATGATATATAGACACAAATCTTGTCTGTACAGCTTCAGAGGGATACTGGAATCTTCACTCCACCTGGAAGCAACTACGTGGGGAGGAAAGCTCTCTTTCCTATCAGACATGCTGATTGTGCTAGTCTCTAGATGTCCAGGTTAACATTTTTGGGACACTTCATGAAGACCTGAAGAAAATCAGTCATCCTGCTGAGTCTGTGTCGCTTCTGATTAGTTTTCAAGAAGGACCCTTTGGAGGCATGTGGCAGAGGCAGTCTCTCGCCACATGAAGAGTGTTGGTCACTAGGGTTCAGCTAGCTTGACTCCATTCAGAGCATCAAGTAATCTGCCTATTGCTGAACACCTTTAGCCCTTCAGTGAGCATTGAGTGTTGAGGCTTGATGTTGGTGTTAAGCCAAAGTCAAACGGTCTCTGAAAAGCAAACGTCTCTGGAGTCCTAAAGGAGTGCTGATAACAGAAGCTGCATCTTCTTGTGGGTGAGCAGGACTTGAGTATTGGCTTGCTGTGGGAAATTTGTGATTAAATCTTACAGAAGAATTTAAAGGTTAAACTATTACTAAGCATGCTGGGAAAGAAGTTTGCAATTAATTCTGTGTGCTTTGCTCTGAGAAGATGATTACTGGACACCCCCCATCTCCCATCCACGCCAATTACATTTTTTGATATATAGACTGTTATCTCAATTTAGAGAGAGAAATTTTGCAGTAAGAGTCAATTAGGGATTTACATCAATTTGTAATTAACCCTGATTTTAATAAATGACTAATTTTAGTCCTGTTGCTGATCGCAAGCTAACATAAAACACAAATTTAATTAATCATACCTTCTCCTTTATCAGTTTTAAATAACTTTAACAACAGCATTAAACTGCAGACATAGGTCCAGCAGCAAGATGAAGGCTATCCAGTCTTTTGCATCAAAAGTCGCATGATTATCTACTGTAATCTACATGGTTGAACAGATGTTGGCTAATATTGTACTCAAAAACTATAATAAGGTTGATATTCAAAAGCCATTTAGATGGATCACTGAAAAGTTATCCATTTAAATGGCTATCTGGTAATATTCATCGCTGTATGTGGCTAAATTCTAACCACATAACAAGATTTGCGGCAAGAATTTAGCCGCATAAGTTGGGGTTTGTCCAGGGTGGGCAACAGGTGTTTCTGGGGGGAGTAGTTAGCCGCAACCGTAGGGCTGTCCTAAAGTTAGCCAGTTAGACATAACTAGCAAAATTAATATACCCTGCTAGTTAGCCAGATATATTTATCTAGCTAACTAGCTGAAAATGGACCCCAATAACTTTTCTGCAGATCTATTAGATAAATGAGGCTTGACTGACATGCCGCAAATGCGCAGTAGAGAGAAGCTCTACTGCGCATGTGCGGGCGAACACATCGGTCAGAGCAGAGCGTCAGCTCTGTGAAAACATGGCGGCAGTGAGGAGCGGTGAGGAGCAGTGGCGGTGGTGGCGAGGAGCGGTGGCGCGCGCGTGAGGGAGGGAGGGACCTCCCCCGGAGATCTCCGTTTGTGCCATCCGAAGGGGTTGTGAATGAGCTGAGGAGGGGGGGGAGTGACAGGGGGAGGGGGGAGTGGACAGGTGGAGGAAGGGGAGAGGGGAGGGAGGGGGGGAGTGACTGGAGGGAGGGAGGAGAGAAGGAGGGGGGAGGGAGGGGAGTGACTGAGGGGGGAGTGGTGACTAGGGGGAGAGGGGAGGGAGTGACTGAGAGGGTGACTGGGGGGGAGAGGGGGGGAGTGACTGAGGGGAGGGGGGGGAGAGAGGGAGGGAGACTAGGGGGGGGGGGAGGTGGGAGGGAGAATAGAGGGGGAGGGGAGAATTAGGGGGGAGGGGGAAGGAAATGGACCGGAAAAAAAATTGTAATGTAGCCCGTTGTTACAGGCTTAACGGCTAGTTTAATTATATTTTCTAACACTACATTAACTTAACACTTTAGCAAATGAGATGTATTGGTAAATGTATGAGTAATGTGATATAAGTGTATATGTTGTTGGAGCCTATGATTATCATTGGACTTGCCATGTTTTTTTCTTGTATACATACTGCTAATTCCTGAATGGGTTTGTTTTACATTTTTGTGAAATGATTTGTGTTGCTGCAGTTTGTTTCATTTAAAAAGTATTGGAAAGGAAAATGGAAGCTGTTGATTTACTTTGCTTTCTTCCCCCATGGTCTTACTTGGAAGGATGTGGTTAATGTGGGAGGATGAAGAAAGACATGGTGGGTCTGATCACTTCCTTGGCTGTTCTTATAGTGGTAATATTGGTATACCAGTTCGGTATTAAGCTTATCTGTTGACAGCTGAAACCCTTTGATGCATGCAAAAAGGGTCTTGGTGTAGTAAATTAGTGGCTCTATTGTAGAACAGCTTATTAGTAAAGCAAACTTTTTACATGTACTTAACCCATTTACTGTGTTGTATTTCCAGTACTAAATAGCCTACCTTTTATTTCTTATCTGTCTTGACTAGATTGCGAGCTACAAGATGTAGGGACTATCCATTATGTGTGTATGTTCAGCGCTGCTTATATCTGGTATGCGCTATACAAATAATGATAATTTAACCATTTACTGTTTTTAGCTTAAATGCAAGTCAGTGCACCTCTTTGGAGGGAATACATTTAAATAACTTAAAAGAAGGTCTCTAATTTTGGCATGGTGCACACCCTGGAATTTAATGCTCTCTTGTCTAGGAGTTCACTAATCTGAGTGATCCATGGTCTGATTTCTATTAGGTTTCATCAAGATTTAGCTGGGAAAAGGGAAAATGTTTTGTGTAGAATTAGTTTTCTGCTGAACAGTGAATAGTTGAGAATTTTGCAATACTGCATTAACCTGTGAACATTTGCATTGCTAGGATATGTAGAGAGTCTTAAATAGTATGGAACAGGGAAAAAGCACATTTTCTTTTTTTTTTAATAAAATTGAGGCCTCATAAGAGTACAAACTGTGCACGATACATGAGCATTGAACAATATGTACATATAAAATAAAACTGATGTAAAGACAAATGCATCTGTATTCAGAAACAAGAATTTTGCTGCCTTTTTCGACTGTTAAACTATTTTGTTTCTTATTTTATAGCCTTATTACTATAGCCTTAAAAAAAAAAATTCTTTATAGAAAGGATGATGGATACATGAACCAGCCTCCCGGTGGAGATGGTAGAAGCAAAAATAGTAACAGAATTCAAGAAAGCTCGAGCTAAACACAGGATCCTGAATTGTGAAGAAGTGAAGGCTCCTAGAGTTCTGATAAACAATTGTTGTAACAATGACAGAAGGAGAAGTAGCATATGGGGGTAAGGAGGAAGGCATTTCTTCTTTGGCTCTACCTACCTAGCTGGGAAGCTCAATCCCTGCTCCTGCAGTCACTCCGCATATTTTCCTACTACTATTGCCAGCCAGGGAGGGACGGTGCAGGTGGAGGTCAGAAATTGCACACCTGCTCAGAGTCAGAGATGCCAATTTCATGCCTGTGATGTGGCCGATTTGTTGAGCGTTGTGAGAGCTGGTTGGGTGCATTGGAACAGTTGGGGGAGAGTGGTTTCTGTGACTGAAAGACAGAAAAGGCAGTGGTGGTTGGTGATGTAATTTCATGTTCTGGCTTATAAATATTTATTGTAAAAAAAAAAATGCACAAAATTCCCTTGGCAAGTGAAGGAACATAAGAGGTCGGGTGTAAGAGCTCCGGGACATCTACTCCAAACAACCCTTATTGAGATCATCTGGACCCCGGAATACTCTGCGAGCTGCAGAATAAAGTCTCCAAAGAGGTGGCTCCTGAAACTCCTTGCTTGCGTGTTGCTGTGGCGCAGCTAAGGGCAGCAAAGTGGCGTTTAGTGGGAGAGAAAAGAAAAGTGAGGGAGAAAAACCGCTGGCGACAATATCAGATGAGCTTCTTCTCCAAATATCTAATAGCGTGTTGGCAGCATTAGGTGATTGCTTAATCAAAATTCAGTCTGCCATAGATGACACTAAAAGCAGCTTGGAGGGGCAGACAAAGCGATTAGAGCACGCGGAACACCGAATATCTACGCAGGATGATAGGCTAATCAAAGCAGACCGCCAAATCGCTGACTTAACTGGAAAAAATACAATACTCATTGAGCACCTCGAGGACCAAGAAAATTGTAAGAGGTGAAATTTAAAAATCATTGGTTTACCAGAAACACTGCATGAGGTGTGCCTTTTCTGTAAACCGTTATGATGGTAAATAACTTAAATGACGGCATAGAAAAAACGTTAAATAAATAAATATGAATTTCCCACAATATTAAGCTAATGCGTGATTTCCGGTACCAGGGAAATAAGATCCTGCTCTTTAATGACTTCTCAGCTCAAATGACCGTGCAGCGGAGAGAAATGTCGGCGATCTGCTCAGAGTTGCACCGCAGAGGGATTCGCCGCGCGCTTTATTCCCGGCTAAGCGTCGAGTGCATTTTGACAAGAACATGCTGTTTTTCGCTACTTAGGTAGAAACTATCACATTTCTGTCTTCCCTGGAAAAAGAAAAGGAAGGGTGATAATATTGAGAGGAAAACAGCTCGGTGTTGGCCCAGAAATCATGAGTGGAGCTATAAATGGGGTATGCACAAGAAGGTTGACTGATGCAGACATGTTTAGTGTTGCGTAAGGGTCTGTCTCGCCTTATTGTGTTCTGTTTGTTTCATATGGGTTTGCTGTTGATAATTTTCAGTATGTTTTATATTGGAGATAGGATGCCAAAATGGTTACCTAGACATGAGATTACAGACGGCAAAAAAAAAAAAAATAATAATTTGAATTTTGTAAATCTCTGCCGGGTCACCCCATTGAAAATTTTGTGAGGGATATATGAAGATGGAGAATGCTGTCTGTACTTTATCCCTGCTACATTATATGTTCAAAGGGAGCATTGAATTTAGTGGATTATTTGAGTTCAGGCTTAATCTATCAGAGTTTAAATTCTCAAAGAAGGGGGGGATGTTTGAGATGCCCTCCCCAGAGGAAGAAATGAGAGGAAACTGGGGCGGGAGCGAGAGGAGGGATATGGTAGTGTGTATGAATGGTTGGAGGGGTAGGGTATTGGGGGACGTATATGTGGAAACGGGAATTATGTTGTTATGGGAATTAGAATCTGGAATGTCTGGGAGACTCTGGAGGCCTAGCCTGGGGGGCTCCTGGGGATTTGATTTTCTGTTGTCAGGCTCTGAAAGGGGCAATGTGAATTTTTATTTTTTTTTTCTTTCCATGTTTGTTCAGTCCTGGCAAAGGTTAAAATAACCACATTGAATGTGGACGGGATCTACTCGCCGGTAAAACGAAAACTAATTGTTGAATGTGCTTGAGGCTACATTCTAGGATTGTATTCTTACAGGAGACACACCTGACCGATAGAGCATAAGAAATTAAAACGAGAATGGGTGGGTCATTACATACGCTTCCTTTTCTAATAGAAAACGAAGTATTGCAATCCTTAGACATAAGCAACTGCCATTTCAGATCGAATGCCAGCTTCATGACAAGGAAGGTGCGGATACAATGCATCAACATAAAATTGTTTTCTGTAATTTCTACACACCAGATGCATATGATTTCTTTCTAAATCTAGTAAGCATTTTACTTTCCTTCCCAGATTATAAAATAGTGGTTGGAGGGGACTTTACTATTTTTGCTGATAGGTAAAGTGATTATAAACCTGCCAAGGACCCTGACCAGAGAAAAAAGGGACTAGGTATTAATTACATGTGCAAGGAGCTTGGGTCTGTTAGATATCTGAAGGGTTCTTCATCCTGGGGAGCAAGACTGTACATTTTATTCCAGTCCTTACAAATCCTGCGATTCTCTCTTGGTGTCTGCGGGTTTATTCCTTGTGGTGAAGGAGGCCGTAATTACCTCCATATGATTATCTGACCATGCCCCAGTTTCTGTGAGTATGGAATTGGGGGGGTTTTCAACATTCCCCTTTCTCATGGCGGATGAGCCCTAACCTCTTAGATTAATCTTTCCATGGGTATTTGAAAGAGAGATGGGAGGAGTATTTGCAGACCAATTTCTCCAGAAATCTGTCTCTCTGCTTTGGGAGGTTGGCAAGGCAGTGCTTTGTGGCTACATAATTGCATTATGAAGTTAGATTAAACAGAATTTGAAACGCTGATATTTTGAAATTAACAAAAGTTTTGAAAGCTGCTCAATCTCAGCATGTAGCTGATTTGTCGGACTTGTCCAAATCTAAAGTGGACCAAGCAAATGCTGCCTTGAGCCACCTCTTACATCAGAGGGCAGTGAAGTCTCTAAGATTTTTTCAATATCAAGTATACCGTTTTGTTAGTAAGCTCGTGGCTAACCGGGTACGCATATGAGCCCATGATCTAGTATGGTAGGTATTAGAGACTGCATGGGGAGGCATAAGCATCGGCTTTCCGATATTACGGAGCAGATTTTGGAGTACTATAGGGAGCTTTATCAGCATAAGGAAATGAATATAGAAGCCCAGGAATCCTTTTTCACAGACTTTCCATGGCCCAAAATTTCATAGGAGATGGAGAGCAAACTTAATTCTCCAATTCATGGCGGGGAGATATTTTTGGTTATTCAGGGGCCGAAGTTAGGGAAAGCTGCTGGGGTGGAAGGTCTTGGATCAGAATTCCATAAAATCTTGAGATTCTCGGTGTTCCCTGTGCTGACTAAATTTAATCACAAATTCACACTTTCCAGCATTTTGCTATCATCTATGAATCGGTCAGCAATTGTTCTTTCACCTAAAAAAGGGTAAAGACCCCTTAGAGGTGAGGTCGTATCATCCCATATCGTGGGGTGGACATGAAAATGACCGTGGGCCTGAAAATATTAGCTGTGGTATTGGCGACTAGAATAAATAAACTCCTTCCCCAAGTGCTACATGTGGACCAAACGTGTTTCATGAAAGGTAGTTATGGATTCAAAAACATACACAGATTGATTGCTGCGCTTTCTCAAACGTCTAAAGTGGAAGTGATTGTTCTCAGCTCGGACGCGGAAAAAGCATTTGACTCACTCTCATGGGACTATATGTTTTGGGTGCTAACCCAATACGGTTTCTCGGGGCAGATGCTGGGGTGGCTGAAAACTTTGATTAGTAATCCTAGTGCCAGTATTCCTGTTAATGGCTCTCTGTTGAAACCTTTTGGTCTGTATTGTGGAGTTCGCCTCTTTTATTCATTTTTAGCACTAGAACCTTTGATACAGTTGAGACTTGATGCAGTGTTTAAAGGTCTTTTAATTGGAAAGCACTTAATGAAAATTGCTATGTTTGATATCTTACTATTTGTAGATCATCCGCAACAGAGCATACCTAAAATCATCAGTTTATTCTCGCAGTTCCAGCTCATAGCAGGTTTGAAAATCAATTTCACCAAGTCTGAGGCTCTAGCGTCAGTCCCAAACTAGCTGAGGTCTGGGTGTTCCTTTTTCCTCTCACATGGATGCAGAATAAAATCAAATATTTGGGGTGTGGATCCCTAAGGACTTAGGGAAACAAACATGAATGTTCAGGTACAGCTGAAAGCTTGGCAGTCTCTTCCGCTGTGGTTCGGCAGGTGTGCGTTCCTGAAGAAGGTAATAATTCCCAAAACTCTATATAAATTACATATGCTTCCATGCTGGCTTACAGCATGGGATCTTAACCTGTTGAAATCATCTTTCTTAACTTTTATATGGAACGGGGGCACGGATAAGCTTAGCTAAATGTATGTGTGCTAAGCAGGGGGAATTGAAGTTTCTGACTTAAGATTTTATAATGTAGCTTGTCAATTGTGTTTTATAGGAGAG
This sequence comes from Rhinatrema bivittatum, assembly GCF_901001135.1. NCBI lineage: Eukaryota > Metazoa > Chordata > Amphibia > Gymnophiona > Rhinatrematidae > Rhinatrema > Rhinatrema bivittatum. Next base: position 287,137,260 of record NC_042621.1, read on the forward strand.
TGGATTTCTGGAAAGTACGCTTTTTGTGAGACTAGTTTACTTGAACACATTTTGTCACCTTGGTCGCCACTGTATTTAATTCAGATCATGAATTCCGCAGATTAACATTCTCAAGTGCCTTGCAACCTTGTATGCAGGCTTGGAGGTGGTTAAGGAAAAAAAAGGGATTTTCGGGATAATGGATCTTTATTACAGCAAATTTTCCCCAGGTTTAAAATATGTTGCTATTTTTCAAGAGTGGGAAAAGCTGGGAGTTGAACATATCTTGCACCTGTATGAGGAGGATAAACTGGTCGGTCTTTCTTTTGTTGCACTTCGTCAATCATTTCAGATTCCTCCCAGGCAGCTCTTTGCATACTTTCAAGCGTGCCATTATTTGGGTACTTTTTAAATGGGAGGATAACAAGTTTAAGATGGAGGTTTCTTTTGCTTATGAACTTCAGGAGATATCCGTCAAGCAAAACTCTTTTTCAAACGAGCCGATACAGTAAAAACTGCGGGAGAGCCGGCGTGTTCCTAGCGCCTCCTTTTTGACAGAAGCGGCGGCTGTCAGCGGGTTTGACAGCCGACGCTCAATTTTACCGGCGTTGGTTCTCGAACCCGCTGACAGCCACGGGTTCGGAAAACGGACGCCGGCTAAATTGAGCATCTGTCTTCCAACCTGCGGGCCGAGGACAGATTTTTAATTTTTTTTTTAATTTTGGGGCCTCCGACTTAATATCGCTATGATATTAAGTTGGAGGGTGTACAGAAAAGCAGTTTTTTTCTGCTTTTCTGTACACTTTCCTTGTGCTGGCCGAAAATAACTTCTGCCTTTGGGCAGGCATTAATTTCTGAAAGTAAAATGTGTGGCTTCGCTGCACATTTTACTTTCTGTATTGCGTGGGAATAACTAATAGGCCCATCAACATGCATTTGCATGTTGCGGGCGCTATTAGTTTCGGGGGGGGGGGTTGGCAGCGCGTTTTCGACGTGCTATTTTTACCCCTTAAACAGTAAGGGGTAATAGCGCGTCGAAAATGGGGCTAAAGGTGCGCTCAGCCGAGTGAACCATACTGTTTCGACCCGAAAGTGCGTAAGCTATGTAAAAAGCATTTACAGGACCAACATCTTACATCACTTGCTTACTGGAGTACGGCTTTGGAGGATGATATTTCCAAAGAATTCATGTCTGAATACTTTAAAATGCTATATTCCAATGTTGTTGATGCTAGCCTGAGGGAAATGAAATTTAAGATGCTTTATCATGCTGTATTGCTATTTTTAATTCACTCAGCAGTCCTATATGTTTAAATATTAAGACACTATTTATTGATTTCCAGCGGAGATATATACAGTCATTATCGTATAACAAACATAACCGTGATTAAGTAAAATACATCACTGATCCTTGTACCTACATCCAGGGTTGCCAGGAGTCTCACGATCGGGAAAGTCCCTGAGCAGTGATCATTATTGTGTAACAAATATAACAATGATTAAGAAATATACATCACTAATAAATATCCTAAAACTATATAGTACAATCGATTCCTTCACCGTAACAGTATTTATAAATACAAAAAGTTATCTCAGCTTCAGATCGGGAAGTCCCCAGTACAATCGAGCAGGAGCCTCGGTGTTACAGGAACAAAAAAATCCCAGGCAGCGCGTCCGCTCCACAGGTGAGACTTCTGTAGGTCCCTGGGAATCCCCGATCTTTATAGTGCTGAACAAACAAGTCTGCGTGCGAAGAGAAGGCAGATGTTAATCCAGACAGGGGCGAGTCTCAGTCACAGGCTGTTGGCCAGACGTCCAGTGGCATGGGTCATCCTCCCCCCGCTTGCGGCAACATAAACATGTGCTATTCAGCTCGTACAAGGTGACTTTCCATTACTTTGAGATCTTGAAACATCAGAGCACATTAACCCTTTATCTTACACATGCCTTCACAGATGATGTTGAATGAAAATGGTGCCAACACCTATGTGTATAAAATGTAATGAGCCTAGCGGTTCTTTAATCCACCAATTCTTGCACTGTAAAAGACTCGAGGCCTTTTGGAATGCAGTGCTGGTGTCCATTTGACAATATAGTGGAATCTGGTAAAGTCCTCTTACTTGATGACTGTGGCATAGGTACTAGTAGTGGTGAAGGAGGAGAAAATTTGTATAATTGGCTCTTCAGTTGGCATGCATGTGTATCCTTACCAACTGGACTGGAGAAACAGTGCCTTACCTTTAATTCCTGGCTTCTTAAAATGGTACTTGTGATGCAGTTGGAATGACTGGACTCTAAATCAGGTAAGGTGGAGGAGGGATCCTGTGCTGCCTGGAAGATCTTTTTTGAACACTTGTCTCAAGATTTTAGGAAAGGACTATCAGATATGGGATATTCCACTAAATGGTGTGGATTGTTAAATGGTAAATCACAGGAGTCGAGGTAACATGCATGATAATTTTATATATTTTGTATACTAGCTCATTTGAAAGTTAATCTATTCCCTATGCATGTATCGGGGGGGGGGGGGGGGTTCTTAAGGTGGTTTTGGGGTCAGGGACAGGGAAGGAATGAATGGAGGGATGAGTGTTGTATGTATGGGGTCGGATGATGGTGTGGGTAAGGCAATTCACAGAAGAAAATGGAATGGGAAAGAGGCCTGTAGCCTTCGAATATTCACTGGTGAAGGTTTGGAGTTTTTTTGCTCTCTATATTTGAGATTTGTTACAGTTTATGTTTGGATATGCTGAATGTACTACTATCTCTTTCCAATAAACTATTTTGCAAAAAAAAAAAAGTTGTCATACTGGTAAAACTGAGGGTCCATCAAGCCCACCATCCTGTTTCCAATTGTTATTTTCGGAGTTAACAGTCTGCATGGGAGTTAGCAATCTGTTCTTATTTAGGAGAGCAGTGGGTGGATCCTTGGGCCGGTGGCAGATGACCACTCCCCCTGGGGAAGATCCCGAGAGGGACCACCGGTCAGGCTCAGAGTTAGGAGACAAACACACACTAGTTCTTTTATTAGACAGTATACTGAACCACCAGAGGGGGCAGTAGTGAGCTGGAATGCCCGGCTGGGCTGCAGTCCCTCAGATACTGAACAGCGATCCCTGGAGGCTGAGCTGTAGAGAAACTGAAATATAGTGAGTAGGCAGGGTAAGCAGAGTTCATGTACCGAACCTGATGGTAAGACTCACACAATGTCTCATAGAAGCCCAGGAGCTGGAATGTATAGGCCCTCGAGGAGCGAGTACCTGGTTCCAGGGAAAGCTCTGAGAAAGCGATGGTAACTCACAGATGTAGTTGGCAGTGATGACTTCCAGGCAGAAGAGAGTACCGAGTAAGTCTGGGAACGAGGGCCCTCGAGGAGCGAGTACCGGTTCCAGACTGTCACCTGAAAAACAAAGGAGAGAGTGAGGCCCCCAAGGAGCGGGTACCCCTAGTAAGTCCGAGGAGGCAGAGTAGCTTAGGTAGAGTAACCCTTGCTAACTCGATCTGTCAGCAAATTCTATGACCTTATATATCCGTCACGGGTGATGTCATCTTCAGGGGATGCCCCCGAGGTTTGCGCCATCGCTGGTACTTCAGTCGGAGCCACGCCGCGCACGCGCCTCTAGGCCTCCAGGAACATGGCGGTTTGCAGCATGTAGCCGGTCCGGGGACGCCGGAGGACTTTGGCAGAAGAACGCTGCGGCAGCCAATCTTCCCACAGACAAAGAGGGAGGCGCCAAAGAAGTAAGGAGGGCGGAGAGAGGGCGTCTGGAACTGACGGACACAACACCAACAGCAGCCAATCCAGGTTACAAGTACCTAGCAAGTACCCAAGCATTAAATAGATCCCATGCTACTAATGCAAGTAATAATAGCAGTTTAATAGCAGTTTATGGACATCTCCTCCAAACCTTTTTTAATTCCAGTTACACTAACTGTCCTAACTACTCCTCCAGTCAATGAATTCCAGAGTTTAATTGTGCATTGAGTGAAAAAGAATTTTCTCAAATTTGTTTTAAATGTGCTACTTGCTAACTTCATGGCGTGTTCACTTATCTGAAGGAGTAAATAACCTATTCACATTTACCAGTTCTAGTCCCCTCATGATTTTATAGACCTCTATCATATCTCCCCTCAGCATTCTCGTCTCCAAGCTGAACAGCTTTAACCTCTTTAGTCTTTCTTCATAGGAAAGCCGTTCCATCTCCTTTATCATTTTGGTCTCCCTTCTCTGTACCTTTTCCGGTGCAACGACATCTTTTTTTGAGATGCAGTGACCAGAATTGCACACAATACTCAAGGTGCGGTCTCACCATTGTTAGGAGGGCAGCCTGGCTGGTGTCAGGGGGGTAGCCCTCCAACCACTTCATAAGCTCTTTCAGACTACAGGCGGTGATATGGACCTCTGTGTGGTAAGGCAGCAAGAAGCACCACTGATGAGCCTGACCACAGCCGGAGTGCCAAAGAAGGACCTGGGGAAGCTTCACCTATACTAACCAGCATTCACTCAGGTTTAGCCCTTGGTTCAGTCAGCCAGCAAAACTTAGGCGGATCCCAAGACATAATCGGGGACAAGCAGTAGCCAGGAGGCAGCCTGGTGTTGAGGCAGGTAGCAGGCAAGCAGAATCCAATAACCGGTCAAGGCAGGCAAGCAGAATCCAGGATGGTCCAAGGTCAAGACAGGCAGCAAGCAGGCAAGAGCAGCATCCAGAACCAAGCACACAGAAAGCAAGGCAGGAACTAGGAACAGGCCAAGGAACCTGTTGCCATGACAAGGAGGCCAACTCCAGGTTGGCTAAGTAGTCTTGAGCATGTGACATCATCATCAGGACGACTACCTGACTCTCTCTCCAGAGTGTGTAGAATTGTACGCACAAATGTGCATGTATGTCCTATGCGTCTGTTTGCTGGATCCTAGTAATACTCTCCTCAGAGTGTGCAGTGGCGGCTCCCTGCCATGCAGCAAGTGTCCACAGCCGAGGAATATGGGAAGGCGGCTGAATTCTAACATCCATGGAGTGATACAGAGGCATTATGATATTTTCCGTTTTATTAACCATTCCCTTCCTAATAATTCCTAACATTCTATTTGCTTTTTTGACCGCCGCAGCACATTGAGATGCCGATTTTAATGCATTAACCACTATGATGCCTAGGTCTTTTTCCTGGGTGGTAACTCCTGCTCCCCCCCCCCCCCCCCCCCCCCCACACACTTAAGTAGATTACATTCGAGTCCTGTAGGTATTTCTAATGCTGCATTGGAAAAAGGGATTTCTAAAACTTTGTTTTCCAAAGAGAAATGTGACATTGTTACATGTAAGCATGAGTTAAATCAGGGATTCCTCTTGTATTGGTTTCTTACTCAAGCAGTTATTACTCCTCGGCAGGGAAGGGGTTGATTGTGTGGGAGAGCGGGTTTGGTTCCTCAGCCTTTTTTCTGTGCCTTGGGCCTGCTGGGGCTGGTAGTTCATAGAGGAAGTGTTCACAGCCTCAAGCCCCTCCCCCCATCCAGTAGCTGTGAATAAGGTTCATGCTGTTATAACCCCAGTGGAGAATGGTACTGATTAAACTGGAAGTACAAAGTAAAATTAGGAAACTGTTGGACCAAAAAACAAAATATATATCAAACATTGTTTTATTAAAAATCGTGTGTACACATATTATGGTAATTTCCCATTTTGAAGCAAGCCAATACCTTTGTTTAGAAAGAATTATATTTGTATTGGTTTATTAGTTGCAAAATGCGAAAGATAGCAGAAGATAGTGACATGTTTAAAGTGCCATACTGTAACAATTCAATGAGCGCTGGGGCTATCAGAATGAATGGCAAAGTTGGCAATTAGAAATATTAGATGTCCTTGTATAAATGCAGGTGTTCATATAGCTATATCTTTTTGGCAGGCTGAACAGGAAACATAGGAGGCCAGACATTCAGGCAATAGCCATGCTAATATTGGTAACTATTTAGAATATTATAAAGCTTTGTAGTTAGACATGGGAAGGGAAGGGTGCTAGTTGTGAACTAAGTGGGAGATCTTTCTTTTATGCTCATCTGCTCGAGACAGTGGATTACAAATGAGGAAGCTGGCATACACTGTCAGAAGAGATATATTATTAGTGGTCACTCTGGCTGGCTACTAGGATATATTCTTGGCAGTGTGGACAGCAATAACTGGGCAGACTGGATTGGTCTTTTTCTGCCATTATCTACTGTTACTATATATCAATAGTCAGGTAAGAAATATTAACACAGACCTCATAGGATTGATGGGCAGTAATGAAGGAGAGAACTGTTTTAAAAGATTTTGACTTTAATGAGCAGATTAAAGTCTAGAATTTTTTTTTTTCATTTGTGAATATTATCCAACAAAGATCCTGGTGGTGAGCTTGTGAAAAGCAACTAACTTCCTGCATAATTAGTCCATCATATAACACACTGACTGGAAGTGTGGACCCTTTGTGTTGTGGTGCGATTGACACTACTTAGTGAGCAAATCCACTTGGCTCGCACCAACAACTGGCGGAGAACCCCTTAGATGTGACTTGCTGGAGCTTTGCATATACCAGCTGCCTCCCCCGCAGGTTGAGCCTTGGGTTCTGGTGGCTGGCAGGTCTTATGTGGACCCCTAGGGCGATCCAGGAGAACAGAGAGTCTTATTCTTGGCAAAGGACCAGGGTAGGCAGCAGACAGCAGAAGTGAGAGGCAGGTGGCAGGCGGCAGACAAAGTAACGTCAAAATCCAAGCCACGGTTGGAACCAGGAAGGTAAGCCAAGGGAAGAAAGAACAAGACAGGCAAGACAAGGCAAGGCAAAGGCATGGACAAGCAAGATGAAGAAAGAACAAGACAAAGTGAGAACAAGGAGACTAGCAACATGCACTGGGACACAGGGCACACCAGGAGGCCTGTTGCTGAGGCGCTGCCTGGTTGCAAAGAACTTCCTTATATACACCTGGAAGATGTGATGTCATCAGCCAGCACCATAGTAAGTCCCGGCTAGGGGACCTATAAAAGAATCTAAAGTTGCAGTAACTTCTGTTCTGGGTCCTTGGAACAGCATGCTGCCGGAGTCGCTTTGGATCAGAGGTGAGGGGAGTAACACATCAGTTCCCTCTTACCACGGTTCAAGTACTCATAAAGTTAATTTTTTATTTTTAGTTGAAATTAAAATGTCTATAAATATATTCACGTAAAACATTAGAAAGTCTGTTGTCTTTAAATTATTCTCGTAATTGATTGAGAATACAGTGTCTTGGTAAAATCTTCATCGTAAATTTTTGACATTCTCCTAGGACAAGTAGGATGGTAGTCCTCACATGTGGAGTGACATCATCTGATGGAGCCCGGTACGGAAAAACTTTGTCAAAGTTTCTAGAAACTTTGACCAGCACACTGAGCATGCCCAGCATGCCATTATCCGTGCGTCCTCATGAGGTCCCCCTTCGGTTTCTTCTTTTCCACGGTGCAGTAGCCTCGTAGTTCTTGGAGCTCCTCTATTTTCTTATTTTCTCGACAGTGCTGGTCTTTTCCCGTTTTTCCTTGTCGGGTCCCCCTTTGCGGTCTGTGCCTCGTAGTTTTTTTTTCTGCCTTTTTTTGGTTGATTCCTGACCTCTCGCCTTGTGGTGACCGGTCATTGACCGCACGCCGGGTGTTTTTTGATGGCGTCAACTGGTTTTTGCCGGTGCCCCCAGTGCCCGTGGACCATGTCTATCACGGATCCGCATGAGGTTTGCATCCTCTGCCTGGGGTCTTGCACGACGTCTGTGTGACCAGATGACCCCCAAAGGCCGTCGAGCACACCTCGATAAGATGGAGAAACTTTTCGGTTCCTCAAAGTCTGCTCCTTCCACTCCTGCGTTGGAACCGTGAACACTAAGAGGTCTCAAGGAGCCCCTTGATATGCTCCCTCTCGTTGTCCCTCTCACCAGACAGACCCTTAATGATTTCACTACTCTCCTGGACATCGGGGGCCTCTGCCTCCTCGACACTGGGGAAAGACCAGGCCGCGCATCGTGGGAGATTCCGCAAGCATTGCCACCGGTTGCCGTCTGTGCATGACCCCAGTTCTAGTGTGGTACCAGCAGCTGCCATACCGCCACCGAAGTGACACCGGCCATCGGAGGCCCCATCTTCTAATGTTCCTGGGAGTCCCAGGCGTTCCCCACTGATATTGATGTGGGCACCATGCCACTTCAGAGACCCGAGGAAGAGCCGGTGATGCCTTGTTCCCCTTCCTCAGTTCTTGGCCTCACCGGACTTTCAAGAGGAGCTGGACCGCAGGGTGCAGTTCGTGGAGCTCAAGGCGCTTCAGAGTGCTGTCACCCCTCCACCGGCCCCCATACCGGTGCTTGAGCCTTCACCGTCAAACCTAGCACCTCTGCTGGAGCATCTTGATGTTCTTTTAGGTGCCCTACCAATGCAATTGGTACCCGAGGGGCTCTCGGTTCCCAACGGCCACTGATGCCCCCACCAGAGGAATCCCGATGCTTGGGTCCTCCAAGGAGGAAGATACGGCCGGCACCGTTTTTCCTAGGCCACGGTTCCCCGAGCCCCTGCCGGGTCCTTCCGACCTCCCATGGCCTCCAGTCCCCTCACTGCCAGGGGAACCGTCGATTCTCGCAGTGCCCTCAAGGCCTCTGAAGCCATCAGAACCCAGGGCTGATGCCCCTCACGCGCGTCGCCCACGCCGCACTGGCCCTAGTGAGGAGGTTGGGCCTTACGACTCTTGCGGGGGATGATTCTATGGAGTCCTCCTCAGACTACTTGGACGACCTCCTCTCGAAACCCTCCCTGCTGGAGGAACAGTGCCGGTCGCCCCCCGAGGATCTGTCCTTTGTGGGGTTTGTCAGGGCCATGTCCGAGGCCTCCCTTTTCAATTGCTCACGGAGGAGGATGCATGACACAAGATGCTGGAAATACTCCAGTTCGTCGATGCTCCCAAGGAGATCATGGCGGTTCCCATCCATGACATCTTTAAGGACCTCCTTCTCTGGTTGTAGGAGCACCCGATCTCTATATTTCCCCTGTCAATAGAAAGGCTGATGCCACCTATTTGGTGCAGCAAGCTGTGGGGTTTAAGAAACGACACCTCCCCCATCAGTCAATGGTTGTGGAGTCCGCTTTAAAAAAGCCCAGTTCTCCCGCACGCTCACCTCTGTCCCCCTCTGGCGAGAGCACAGGAAGCTTGATGTTTTGGGCGGGAAGGTCTTCCAGGGTGCTATGATGGTCGCTCGCATTGCCGCCTACCAGCTATACATGACCCAGTACAACCACAACCTCTGGAAATGGGTTCAGGACCTCGCAGAGGGTTTGCCTCAACAGCAACAGGAGGCACACTTGGGCATCGTCTTGCTGGGTTTAGAAGCTGGCAAGCATGAGATGCGATTCACTACGATGTCTTTGACACGGCAGCCCGCATAGCCATGGTCGGCATCTGCGCCAGGAGAATGGCCTGGCTCAGAGCTTCTGACCTCTGTCCAGAGTTACAGGAGAAGCTAGCTGACCTCCCCTGCACAGGTGACAACCTCTTTGTGGATAAGGTCCGGGATGCGATGGCTCAGTTGAAGGACCCCATGACACCCACCCTTCAACAGCTCTCCGTAAGTTCCTCAGGCGCCCTGTCCTCGGCCAGGAAATCCTCCAGGTCGAGATCCCGGAAGCCCTTCTACAGGCAGAGGAAGTATTATCCTCTGGCCTCCCAGGCTAGCACGCCACGCACTAGCTCCAGGGGTCACCCTCGCGAACAGCGAGTGCCTAGACCCCAGCAAGTCCCAGCTACGGGCTTTTGACTGGCGGTAAGGGAGCGAGAGTCAGTTGAGCACACCCCTGGTGCTGGACCCCCCCCCCCCCCCCCGGTGGTAGGCAGGCTCCTCTGCCTCGCCCATCATTGCGAGGAGGTCACGTCGGACCATTGGGTCTTTACCATCATCCGTCAGGGGTACTGTCTCAACTTCAGTCGGCTCCCAGGGACCTCTCCCCCATGTCCATCGTGGGGTTCATCTGCCCAGCAGGTCATACTTCAAACTGAACTCTCCGCCCTTCTAACAGATGCGGCGGAGCCGGTCCCTCGCCCCCGCAGGGCCGCGGGTTCTATTTGAGTTATTTCCTCATTCCGAAAAGGATTGGCGGCTTGTGCCCCATCCTCGACCTCAGGGCGTTGAACAAATTTCTCTCAAGCGAAAAATTCAAGATGGTCTCTCTGGGTACACTGATTCCCCTCCTCAACAGAGGAGACTGGCTGTGCTCCCTCGATCTCAAGGAGGCTTCCGCTCACATAGCCATTTTTCCCAGCCACAGAAAGCACCTCAGCTTTGTGGTGGGGAAGGCTCGTTACTAGTACAGGGTGCTGCCTTTCAGGCTGGCCTCAGCCTCCCGCATTTTCACCAAGTGCCTGACGGTGGTGGCGGCCTATCTCAGGCATTAGGCGGTGCACATCTTTCTGTACCTAGACAACTTGTTGGTCAAAAGTGATTCCCACTCAGGGGCCTTGAGTGCCCTAGCGCTGACAGTGTGGACGCTACAAGCCTTGGGGTTTGTCATCAACTACCCCAAGTCCCACCTTAGCCCGTCTCCTCAGCTGGACTTCATAGGGGCCTCCCCGCACAATCACAAGGTGAGCAGGTTCTGCTCCCTGTCGTCTGGAGGCGGACATTTGACCTGTGATGCCTTCTCCCTCCACTGGAGGAAAGGTCGGCTATATGCATACCCCCCTCTGCCGCTCCTCTTGAAGACACTGCTGAAGCTTCAACAGGACAGAGGGCCCATGATCCTCATGGCGCCCTTTTGGCCACAACAGGTCTGGTTTCTGCTCCTGCAGGATCTGTCGGTCAGGGCCTCCATCCGGCTGGGGACTGCGCCCAATCTGATCACGCAGAATCGGCGCCCTGTGCCATCCGAACCTCAGGACGTTGGCCCTGACTGTCTGGCCAGCCCCTGGCTCTCTCGGACAGTGTTTCCCAGGTGCTGGTGGCTTCTAGAAAGCCCTCCACCAGGAAGTTCTACAGCTTGAAGTGGAGAAGATTCTCCATCTGGTGTGCGGGGCATGGTTTGGATCCATTCATATGCCCTCTCCCCCAGTTGTTGGACTACTTGTGGCACTTTTCCAAGTCTGGCCTTCAAACCAGCTCGGTTAGGGTTCATCTTAGTGCTGTCAGTGCGTACCATCAAGTTGTCTCTGGCATGCCATTGTTGGTGTAGCCTTTGGTAGGTCACTTTGAGGGTGTGTCCTGGGACCTCAACATTGTCTTAGTGCGGCTCATGCGTCCTCCCTTTGAGCTGCTATGTTTGTGACCCGAAGTTCCTCACCTGGAAAGTTATTTTCCTGGTGGTGATTACTTCGGCTTGTGGAGTCAGTGAGCTTCAGGCCCTGCTTATGTACCCGCCATCACGAGGTTCTTCCATGATCGTGTGGTTTTGCGTACGCACCCTAAGTTTCTGCCTAAGGTTGTGACTGAGTTTCACCTTAATCAGTCCATTTTACCCACCTTTTTTCCTAGGCCTCATTCCCACCCAGGGGAATGGGCTCTTCATACCTTGGTCTGCAAGAAGTCCTTGGCTTTCTATCTAGATCGCACAGCTGGCCATAGGCAGTCCACTCAGCTCTTTGTGTCCTTCGATACCAATAGGCTGGGGATGGCGGTAGGTAAACAAACCTTATCCAACTGGCTAGCGGATTGCATTGCCTTCTGCTATGCGCAAGCAGGCCTTCATAAGATAGGTAAGAAGGGAGAAGTGGTGATCGTGGGTGACTTTAATATGCCAGATGTAGACTGGAAAATCCCATCTGCAGAAACTAAAAATAGTAGAGCAATAATGGATGCCATGCAAGTATCTTTGTTCAAACAAATGGTGTTGGAACCCACGAGAGAAGGTGCTATACTCGACTTATTGCTCAATAATGCAGATAATGTCTCAGATGTCCAGGTGGGCGCCCACCTCAGCAGCAGTGATCATCGAACGGTATGGTTTAATATCACTAATAGAATAGGGAAAAGAACCACAAAGACCCGAGTTTTACAGTTCAAAAACACAGACTTTGAGGAAATGGGAAAGTACCTGGAGGAAGAACTTATAGGATGGGAGAACGAGAGAGATGTGGATCAGCAGTGGACCAATCTAAAAGGAGCAATCACCAAGGCAACTGCTCTATATGTTAGAAACATAAAGAAAAGCAAAGAAAATTGAAACCTATCTGGTTCTCAAAGGAGGTGGCTGACAAAATTAAAGCTAAAAGAACAGCATTCAAGAAATATAAAGGATCCCAAAGGGAGGAGCACAAAGTAGAATATTTGTATCAACTGAGGGAGACGAAGAAAACAATCAAGTTGGCAAAAAATCAAGCAGAAGAGAGGATTGCCAAGGAGATAAAAAATGGTGACAAAACATTTTTCAGATACATCAGCGAAAAGAGAAAGGTCCAAAGTGGTATAGTGAAATTGAAAGGTGGTAATGATCAATGTGTGGAGACAGACGAAGAAATGGCAGAAATATTAAACGAATACTTCAGCTCTGTGTTCACTAAAGAAGACCCTGGAGAAGGACCATCTCTACACAACAAGAAACTGGAGGGAAGTGGAATAGATGAAAATCCTTTTACAGTAGAAAATGTGTGGGAAGAGCTAAAGAACCTGAAAGTGGACAAAGCCATGGGGCCTGATGGGATTCATCCAAGGATATTGAGGGAGCTCAGAGATGTTCTGGCGGGTCCGCTGTGTGACCTGTTCAATAGATCCCTAGAAACGGGAGTGGTGCCGAGAGACTGGAGAAGAGCGGTGGTGGTCCCGCTTCACAAGAGTGGGAACAGGGAGGAGGCTGGCAACTACAGGCCGGTTAGCCTCACTTCGGTGGTGGGAAAAGTAATGGAGTCTCTGCTGAAAGTGAGAATAGTGAACTATCTACAGTCCGGAGAATTGATGGACCAGAGGCAACATGGATTCACCAGGGGAAGATCCTGTCAGACAAATCTGATTGACTTTTTTGACTGGGTAATCAAGGAATTGGACCAAGGAAGAGCGCTCGATGTCATATACTTGGATTTCAGCAAAGCTTTTGATACGGTTCCGCACAGGAGACTGGTGAATAAACGAGAAGCTTGGGAGTGAGTGTCAAGGTGGTGACCTGGATTGCAAATTGGTTGACGGACAGAAGACAATGTGTGATGGTAAACGGAACCTTCTCTGAAGAGAGAGCGGTTTTAAGTGGTGTACCGCAAGGATCGGTGTTGGGACCGGTCCTGTTCAATATCTTTGTGAGCGACATTGCGGACGGGATAGAAGGTAAGGTTTGTCTTTTTGCGGATGACACTAAGATCTGCAACAGAGTGGACACGCCGGAAGGAGTGGAGAGAATGAGACGGGATCTAAGGAAACTGGAAGAGTGGTCGAAGATATGGCAGCTGAGATTCAATGCCAAGAAGTGCAAAGTCATGCATATGGGGAGCGGAAATCCGAATGAACTGTATTCGATGGGGGGGGAAAGGCTGACGTGCACGGAGCAGGAGAGGGACCTTGGGGTGATAGTGTCTAATGATATGAAGTCTGCGAAACAATGCGACAAGGCGATAGCAAAAGCCAGAAGAATGCTGGGCTGCATAGAGAGAGGAATATCGAGTAAGAAAAGGGAAGTGATTATTCCCTTGTACAGGTCCTTGGTGAGGCCTCACCTGGAGTACTGTGTTCAGTTCTGGAGACCGTATCTACAAAAAGACAAAGACAAGATGGAAGCGGTACAGAGAAGGGCGACCAGGAAGGTGGAGGATCTTCATCGCATGACGTACTAGGAGAGATTGAAGAATCTAAATATGTACACCCTGGAGGAAAGGAGGAGCAGAGGTGATATGATACAGACTTTCAGATACTTGAAAGGTTTTAATGATCCAAAGGCAACAACAAACCTTTACCATAAGAAAAAAATCAGCAGAACCAGGGGTCACAATTTGAAGCTCCAGGGAGGAAGATTCAGAACCAATGTCAGGAAGTATTTCTTCACGGAGAGGGTGGTGGATGCCTGGAATGCCCTTCCGGAGGAAGTGGTGAAGACCAGAACTGTGAAGGACTTCAAAGGGGCGTGGGATAAACACTGTGGATCCATAAAGTCAAGTGGCCGCCAATGAAGAGTGGGTGACTCGCCAGAATGATGGCTACTGCCTGGAGACATTACCCTTATTCAATAAACATACACATGGTTACTGTGACTCCAACATCACTCTAAGCTTCAACAGCAAGAGGAAATGTGGAAAAAAGGATTTGCACTCACAAAGACGGGAGTAGCTGGCTTGTTACGGCGGTTACTACCCCAAACCAAATATCCAAATTACTACCTCCACCTTCCTCTATTCCTGATGCCTTTCAACTAGCTTGATCACTCCATTCTTATACTTCACTTTCAATGCATATCCAGCATAGTTCTCTGCTTCAACAGCAGGGGAAAAGAAAAACTGTTACTTCACACATCCAGCAGAGCTCTGCTTAAACGGCAGGGGAGAAGAAAAAAGGGTTCGCACTCACAAAGCGGGGAGTAGCTGGCTTGTTACGGCGGTTACTACCCCAAACCAAATGTACCTGATACTTCACTCTCGACGCATATCCAGCATGGCTCTCTGCTTCAACGGCATGGGAGAAGAAAAACTGATACTTCACGCATATCCAGCATAACTTCAACGACAGGGGAGAAGAAAAAAGGATTCACACTCACAAAGCGGGGAGTAGCTGGCTTGTTACGGCGGTTACTACCCCAAACCAAATGTGCCTGATACTTCACTTTCGATGCATATCCAGCATAGCTCTCTGCTTCAACGGCAGGGGAGAAGAAAAAAACTGATACCTCACGCATATCCAGCATAGCTCCCTGCTTCAACGGCAGGGGAGAAGATAAACAACCAATAAGGGCTGTATAACATAATCTGGGTAAAAACAAATAAGCATGGGTGTAGCTTGCTTATTGCGGTGGTTACTACCCCTACTACCTCTAACTAATCAAGCTAGATATTTCACTTGGATGCAGCTCCATCACCGCTCTCTACATTAATGGCGGGGGTGGAAGGGAATTAGAACCAAGAGCTAAGAGAAACAGATAAGTATGAGAGAAGAAATGAGGGAAGCTTGCTGGGCAGACTGGATGGGCCATTTGGTCGTCTTCTGCCGTCATTTCTATGTTTCTATGTTTCTATATGTTTCTACTCTGTGCGGGCTATGGCAACGTCGGTGGCTCATTTGCGAGCTGTCCCCGTGTTGAAATTTGCCGAGCCGCTATCTGGAGTTCTCTTCACACGTTTGTGGCTCATTACTCCTGGACAAGGATGGGCATCAGGACAATACCTTTGGTCAATCCGTCCTGTGTAATCTTTTCCAGATCTGAACCCAACTCTTCTTGTTGTGCTTCTAGTGGTACCAGACTGTCCCTTGCCAACCTACAGCACCGCAGTTGTTTTGCCCGTTGGCACTTTGTTCAGTCACTGTTGGTCTTCCCTGCTAAGGGAACAGTCTGCAGCTTGGTATTCACCCACATGTTAGGACTACCATCCTGCTTGTCCTAGGAGAAAGCGCAGTTACTTACCTGTAACAGGTGTTCTCCTAGGACAGCAGGATATTAGTCCTCAGGAATCCCGCCTGCCTCCCCACGGAGTTGGGTTCTCCTTATGGTTTGTTTTATTTTTTCGCTCTTATTTTTTTCTATGTTACGAGACTGAAGGGGGAACTCATGTGGACATGTGGATAGTGGCATGCTGGGCATGCTCAGTGTGCTGGTCAAAGCTTCTAGAAACTTTGACAAAAGTTTTCTGTGCTGGGCTCCATCGAATGATGTCACCCCACATATGAGGACTACATTCTCCTGTCCTAGGAGAACCCCTGTTACAGGTAAGCAACTGCACTTTCTGTTGTCTAAAAAATACAAATCGAAATGCATTAAAGTAGTTTGTTTCACTTATCTTTATAACATATTCTACAATTTCATTGTGAAAAAACAATTACAGAAATATTCCAAAAATAATTAAGAATAAATAAACAAAAGGTCTTGATTGCATAAGTCTTCACACTTTGTCATAGCAAACCCAAATTAGCTCTGATTTAGAAAATTGCCTTAAGAAGGCCCATAATAAGTTAGGGCCCACCTGTGTCCAGTCACAGTAGCTGAGCTCATTTGAATACTCCTGGATGAAGAATCAAGCTGCCTCTATTGTATGAAGTGAATTTGATGCATAGGTCAATACGTGCCAAAATGTGTCCGGTGCCCAACGCCCTCTCTTAGCCCTCCTTACCTCTCTGGCGCCTTCCTCTCCGTCTGCGGGAAGACTGGCTACCGCGGCGTTCTCCTGCCACTTGTTCTCGGGCGTTCCTTGACCGGCTCGATGCTACAACCGCCATGTTTCCTGGAGGTCTAGGGGCGCGCGCTTAGCGCGGCCCCGATTGAAGTACTGGCATTGGTGCGAACCTCGGGGGCGTCCCCCGAAGATGACGTCACCTGCGACAGATATTTAAGGTCTTGGAATTTGCTAACACATCGAGTTAGCAAGGGATTCGCTACCTAATCAACTCTGCCTCCTCGGACTTACCAGAGGTACCCGCTCCTTTGGGGGCCTCGCACTCTCTTTGTTTTTTCAGGTGACAGTCTGGAACCAGTACTCTCTCTTCGAGGGCCGCCTCGCTTCGTATACTCCTCTGCCTGGAAGTCTTCACTACCAACTATATCAGCTACATCAGTGAGTTACCATCATTCTTTCTGAGCTTTCCCTGGAACCAGGTACTCGCTCCTCGAGGGCCTATACTTTCCAGCTCCTGGGCTACATTGGGACATTGTGTGAGTGTTACCATCTGCATACCCTGCCTACTCACTATATCTCAGTCTCTCTTCAGCTCAGCCTCCAGGGATCGCTGTTCCAGTATCTGAGGGACTACAGCCCAGCCGGGCTTACCAGCTCACTACTGCCATCTCTGGTGGTTCAGTATACTGTCTAATAAAAGAACTAGTGTGTGTCTGTCTCCTAACTCAGAGCCTGACCTGTGGTCCCTCTCGGGATCATCCCCCGGGGGCGTGGTCATCTGCCACTGGTCCAAGGATCCACCCTCAACTCTCATATGTAATAGATTGCTACTCCAGCAACTCAGTCCTGAACAGATTGCTAACTCCTATCTGATTGCTCCTCCCATCAGGCATCAGATCAATAACACAAAAGAACTACATGATAATGTTGTTCAAAAGTACAGATTGAGGGAAGGCTATAAGAAAATTTCATTGTTTGACTATCCCTTGGTGCACTGTCGGGTCCATCACTGTAAATTGGAAACAGTTTGGTACCACCAAGACACTGCTGCAATCAGGCCATCCCTCCAAAGTCAGTACCTGGAAACTGCTGTAGAAAGCCAATGAGAGACCTCCGATTACTTTAAAAGAGCTCCAGAGATCTCTGGCTGAGACTGGGGAAAATGTTGACTGTTCAACAGTTTCGAGATTACTCCACAAACATGGATTGTATGGGAGTGTGGCAAGAAAGACGCCACTGTTGAAGAAAAGCCATTTAATGTGCTGCATAGCATTAGCAAAGAAACACTTTGGGGACACTGCACACATTTGAGAGGTTTTGTGAACTGATGAGACCAAAGTGAAACTGTTTGGTCTCAATACCAAGAGACATGCGTGACGTAAAACACCGCCTCATTGTGCTAATATCATCCCTAGAGTACAGCATGGTGGTGGCAATGTTACAGGGATGCTTTACAGCAGCAGGAACAGAGGCAAACCACAGGCACATCCTGGAGGAAAACCTGTTCCAGTCTCTCATGGTTCTGGAACTGGGGAAAAGATTCACTTCTCAGCAGGACAATGATCCTAAGGACAAAGCAAAAGCAACCATGGAGTGGCTCGGCAAGAAGAAAGTGAATGTCCTTGAGTGGCTCAGTCAAAGCTCTGAATCCAATACAAAATCTGTGGCAAGTCTTGAAGGATGCAGTCTGTAGACAGTCCTCGGCCAACTTGAAATCTACCAAATTGTCAAAAATTGCACTGTCCTTCTATGCAAAGTTGTTAGATGCTTACCCTAAACAACTTATGGCTGTTATTGCTGCAAAAGTACTGAATCAAACAGCATGAAGATTTGTAATAGAGTCTTCTTGGTTTATAATTGTTCATTACTTTTGGACTGTTTCTATAATTGTTTTTTCAAGATGAGAATGTAGAGTTTGGTGTGTAAATCAGTAAAACAAACTCCTACTTCAGTGCATTTTGTTTTGTATTTTTTAGACAGCAGAATGTGAAAAAAAATGCACAAGGGGTGTGAAGAACTTTTGCAAGGCACTAGCAGTTGAATGTCATAAGAAATAAAAATACATTTTGACCTGTATTTACTATTGCAGTAAGCATAGTGGAGAAGCTTGTGCGATTTAGGCATTTAAAGATCGCATGTAATGACACAAAACTGTTTTCACGATTGAGAGGAAGTTAGGAAGCAAGATCTGGACAGTGTATTCCTGTTTGATATATTTTAGGAAATGTCCATTGATTGATTGTGTGTTTTGCACAGGACTCTTGCAGAACTTCTCAGGATTTGGAAGGGCAGCATAAAGCTTGATGTTTTCCTAGCCAAAGCACATATGAGCAGGGGGAGGGTGCTTACATTTTTATTCTTCATTTGTCAGCAGTCTGAGAGCAAGTGGGCAGGGACAAGAAACTTGATTTCATGCAAAGTGATTTCCAGCATGAAGTAGAAATCTGTAGGCTTGAACACTGCCTGATTGGACACATACAGGCTTTCACTGAAAGGAAGGTCTGCGGTTAGTTGTGGGAAAATGTGAAAGTTCAGGGCTGTAAGGGAGGAGCAGAGCTGGAGAGGCGGGCTGTCCAGGACTTGAAATGGTTAGTGCTTGCCAATTTGGAGCAGTGTCTTGAGAAAAACACAAGAAGCAGGAGCAGCAAATTTCCATTAACGCTTTCATTTGCATAGTTTTGTAGCATAGTAGGCCTTACCAGGCGGAGTTTGTATATTTGATATTGTAGTTTTGTGTCCTGGATGTTCTCAGAAGGAAGGCGAATAACATGTATAATAAATGAATAACATCTGAAAGCAATAAAAACTTGAAGACACATTTACTTAATTGGACACAGAATTTAGGAGAATTTCAAAGTGTTAGCTGTTCATCATATACAACTTAATTGGCCTATCTGAGCAATTCAGTCTATTTTATTGAACAAACTTCTGATATATGATTGCATATATGCCCCTTAAAAACTTTAAATCTGCCTCATTGTGATGAAAAAGATGGTATCTAGGGAGCTTAATTAGGAAACTGTGACAAGCAATTTTTATTGGTTTATATCATAATTCATTAAACATTTTAAATTATATGGCTTACAAGCAATCTAAGTTTCACAGTTATTACTTTTATTGACTTTTAAGTTTATTTTTATTGTTTTTACACCTGCATATCTTTATTGTAGCCTGGCAGTTCCTCTTTTTTCCTTTCCTTTTTTTTCAGTTCAGTTGGAATTAATACTGGGATTCTAGTGCCATGAGCCTTTATTCACATCTGGGATTTCCAGTCATCCACTGTTCCTAATCTGGTCATTACAGAGGCCAGGAGCCATGCACCAGTACTTTTTCTGGATCCCTGCATCATGGGCTCTAATTCTGACCACAAAGCATCACCCTTATCAATTACCATGATCCCCCCACCCTACCTCCCAGAGGCTGTGAATTCTGCCTCAGCAGCATTCTTAGCCCCAGCCAACTATGGATGCGGAAACTTGACTTGGGGATTCAACCAGGAACCTCCCATGTGGCAGTGCATATCATTGCCTCCGGGCCATCTATAATGACTTTTCTAATAACATGGGTTGCATTGGTAATAGATGATGGCTTAAAATAGAGAATATTTAGTCAATCATTTTCAAACCTGAAAATCTATATCTTAGACTTTAGACATGGTTAATAAGTTCTTCCCATACACTCAATGTGATACAGCTTTTCAAAATTTATCATATACAGGGGAAAAAAAACTGCTAAACTTCCTGAACACTTTCAACTGGCTCTTTTTTTTTTTTTTTTTTTTTTTTTTTTAATGTTTACATCCTGGACAGATTCAGCTACTCATTTCTGGGCTTCTGACTCAGGCAGCCTTGCCCATCAGTGCTCAGCCACCATGAGCCTTCATTTGCAACTTCTGGGGCTATATCCTTTTTATCCCCTCTCCAAACTTGCCAAGTTCCCTTTGGAACTCAGTCCAAGTGTGCTCTATGGCTGGCCTTCAGGTATCGCAGCGATACAGTGGCTGGAACTCTCTGCCAAGCGAATGCTGTCTCTGCAGGATTCCAAGAACCATGATCTGAAGCAGAATCTGAGAATCAAGCCTTGTTCTCCCATCCTGCTAGGCTATCAAGTCAGCCCAAAACACTTTTTGAAGCAAAACATTATTAAGGAAGGCACACTTCCTTATTTTTAATAGTAACATAGAAAACAATGGCAGGTAAAGACCAAAATGGTCCAGCTAGTCTGCTCAGCACGATGTTTAGGGTTGTAACTGTGCATTTATAGTAGGTAAGGGACCTGAACAGTACTGTAATAAGTTATTGAACAGATCTACCCATTTATTTATTTTTTTTTTTTTGTAAAATTTCAGGCCCAATAACTTTAGTGATTTTCCACTTGCAGCAATGCTGCTGTCTTCCTGCTGCTGCCTCTAGTAAGCAGAGATCTGCATTTTCAAGGAGTTTCAGTAAATCTTGAAAAACTGATTTCCAGAAAACTCAAGTTGTGGTGAGTGGGTGGAAGAAGGAATTGCGATATTCAGGCTGGACAGGAATTGCGAAAGTCCTTATATCTCCAGAAGAAATATTATCCTCTGGCATCCTGTGCCAGGACTCAACAAGTGGGTTCTAAGGGCCGCTCTAGGCAGTAGCGGACCCCCAGGTCGCAGCCGGCACCCCAGCCGAGCCCCGCTACGGGGTTTTGACTGGCTGGGGGGGGGAGCACAAGCCAATTGACCATCCCCTCGATGCCGAGCCCTCCGGTTGGGGGCCGGCTGCAGTTCTTTGTGGACCACTGGCCCGGTGTCCCCTCGGACTGGTGGGTCCTCTCCATTTATAATAGAGGGTATAGACTCAATTTTCTGGGTGTTCCCATGGACACTTCCCATGCCCTTCTTGGGCTCGTTCCTTGCATCAGGAAATACTCAACAGAGATCTCTACACTCATAACAGCAGGGGCAGTTGAAGCTGTCCCGTTGCAGCAGCAAGGGAGGGGGGTTCTGTTCTCGCTATTTCCTGATTCCAAAGAGAACAAGGTGACTGCCCTATTCTGAACCTGAGAGCCTTGAACTGGTTTCTAAAAAGAGAAAAGTTCAAAATGGTCTCTCTGGGCACCCTAATTCCCCGCCTGCAAGAAGGAGACTTGCTTTGCTCCCTCGATCTCAAAGACGCATACGCCCACATCAAAATCTTTCCCAACCACAGGAAGTATCTTTGCTTCATCGTGGGTGAATGCATTTCCAATTCAGGGTGTTGCCGTTCGGCCTAGCCTCGGCATGTTATTCTTCACCAAGTGCCTGACAGCGGTGGGGCTGCACCTCTGCCATTTAGGGATGCAGTTGTACCCTTTACGTGGACGACTGGCTGGTCAAGAACGACTCCCGGGAGGGGGCGCTTCAGTCCCTGCACTTGACCATTCATGTACTGCAGTCTCTCGGGTTTGTCATCAACTACCCGAAGTCCCATCTGACCCCGTCGTCTCAGTTGAGCTTCATTGGCACCCAACTGGACACGATTCAGGCCAGAGCTTATTTGCCCCTCGATTGGGCGCTTGCACTGACCTCCCTTGTGGGTCTGGTTTGCTGGAGCTGGTAGGTCTCCACCCGCCTCATGCTCTGCCTTCTGGGTCAAATGGCAGCCACTGTCCATGTCACACCTTTTGGCTTGCCTGTATATGCACAGGGCTCAGTAGACCCTGTGTTCCCAGTGGCAGCAAGCCACCCAGGATCTTCATGTGTGCATCTGCGTTACTCCTCCACTCCAGGCTTCCTTGTTTTGGTGGGAAAGCCTGTCCAACTTGGAACAGGGAGTTCCTTTCCAGTCTCCTCCTCCCCAGATTGTACTCACCATGGATGTGTTGACCCTGTGGTAGGGTGCCCATGTGGATGGCTTCCGCACACAGGACCTGTGGTCTGCTGAAGAAGCTCAATGCCAGATCAACTTTCTGGAGCTTTGAGCAATTAGTTACGTGCTCTGGGCATTCCGGGATCGCTTGTCCAACAAGACTGTCCTGAACCAGACTGACAACCAGGTGGCAATGTGGTACATCAACAAACAGGGAGGTACGGAATCATTCCTCCTGTGTCAGAAAGTGGTTCGGATTTGGTCATGGACTCTGTCCCAAGGCATGCTGCTCCAGGCCATGTACCTTGCAAGAACAGAGAGCGTGGTGGCGGATTGCATCAGCCAGGCCTTCCAACCCCACGAGTGGTCCATGAATCTGGCGGTGATGGACTGGATTTTTCGCTTCTGGGGAACCCCATACGTGGATCTCTTCACTTCCCCCTGCAACAGCAAGGTGAAACAATTCTGCTCCTTTACAGGGGGGATGGCAAACCAGCCACAGACGCCTTTGCCCGCCATTGGAGCAGGGGGCTCCTGTATGCATATCCTCCGCTTCCGCTGGTGATGAAGACTCTCCTGAAGCTCTGGCAGGACAAGGGAACCTTGATCTTCATAGCCCCTCATTGGCCGAGACAGACTTGTTTCCCACTTCTGCGGGATCTCTCTATCAGGGACTCGATCAGTCTGGGAACCTCCCCAGACCTTGTCACGCAGGTTCAGGGCATGCTGTGCTATCCCAACTCAGGGCATTGTCCCTAATGGCCTGAATGTTGAGAGGCTAATCTTGTATCCACTTGACCTATTGGAGGATGTTTCTCGGGTCCTGGTAGACTCTAGGAAGCTTTCCACCAGGAAGTCGTACGGCCTGACGTGGAGGAGGTTTGCCGTGTGGTGGTACCGAAGCAAGAGCAAGGAAGAAGTAAATACTCAATATATTTCTGTATCCGTACTGGCAATTCTGCGTCTTAATCTAAATCACCTCCTGCTGCTGTATCTGTAGCTAAAGATCTCCAAGAACAATGCGTAACAAAACTCAAAATCCTCTCCTTAGTGGTTGAGTAATACACAAGTGCCCCTAACCGGCACTTTCCTCCGTTTACCCACATATCCCTATTTTCCTTCCATTCATCGGAGATTTCACTCCAGTCTAAAGGCTCTTACATATTGCTTCAAAGTATTCCTTTTTTCTTTTCACGGAAGTTCGTACTTCCGGATACAGAACTTGGTTATGCGTGACAAGAGAGTGGGATTTTGAAGAAGATTTGTGATGTTTCTACTACAGAAGTTATGCTCCGTATAGAAAGAACTCAATCAAGGTTGAATCCTTGGTTAGACTATTATACATTCTCCTGACGAAGCCGCCAAGGCGAAACAAGCTTGGTTGAAGGAAAATAGGGATATATATATATATATATATATATATATATATATATACACACACACACATACACAGGCTCCCCCTTTTCTCTCATCCACACGCAATCCCTCATTCACACATCCAGGATCTCAGTTTCTCACTCATAAGCACACTACCTCTTTCACACAGGCTCAAGAGCTTTCTTGCCTCTTATGTTGGGCCTTCTCTGCTGCTGATTTTTGCTGCTCCGGTTGAGGCCATCTGTTCCTGGGGTCTCATCTTCACCGTGAGCTGGATGGACTCCGCTCACGGCCAGCTGCTGCTTGGGCCTGATCTTTTCCTCAGTGGGACAGGCTCTGCTCACGGCCAGCTGATCTTTGGGCTTGGTTTTTGTCATTTGAAGCCAGCTGCTGCCCTGGGCCTGATTTTCGCCGCAAGTGGGACAGACTCCACTTGCTTGCCATCCACAGGACCTTTCTCTTAAATTCTGCATGGGAGAGCAAATTCTGTGCTCTGCAGTAGCGCAGAATTCCTCCAAGACTAAGTGTAGTTCCATGTACAAGAAACCAGGTAGACCCTAGTTCAAGGCCAGCAACAACACTTTTTTCTGTAACATTTAGTATTCTGGATCAAGAAAACATCCGTGCTTTTTCCTATCCAGACAGCTAAACTTTTTCTCCAATCAGTCCTCACGACAAAGATTCTTTAAGTTTGAAATTATTTATTGTACAGGTAATTTTTCATTACTTACAATTGTTGCATCTCAAACGTTTGCCTCAAGGCAGAGATCTTTGGTAGCTGGAGACAGGGTGGCGGAAAGGAGGAGGAGGTCTCTTGGGTTGCAGGAGTTAGTTTATGGTAGAGGTAGGAAGCATAGGAGATAAGAGGCTGATTTGCAGTAAGAGAAAAGGTAAAAACTCAATTTTTTCACAGTTATACAGGATGCTGCTGGCTCAAAAGCAAGCGTGGCCAGAACTGGGGTCTCCTCGAGAACTGCTAAGGAAACGCCTCCACAAGCTGCGGGGGGGGGGGCAAGGTCCAATGGCAGCGAGCCTAAGACCCATGTGACCCAGGGAGAGCATGAAGGGCAGTTCCTTGAGCCTATGAGGCACCTAGGGGGACTCATGTTAGATTGAGGGGCAGTCAAGCTCTTCCCATAGTGAGAGAAAGTAAAAAGGGGGGGAGGGAGCTTCTCTTAAGGGCAAAGCTCCTCTTAAAGGCGAAGGCTTACAGATTTTATCATGGGTTACAAAGGGTGTTTCAGTGTTAACAATCCTCAGAAGGAAGGGACTGCACTAAACACAGTTAAACTACAGTATATACAGATACAAACATGTACCCACTGCTGGGGACAGAACATTTAGTGTAGTTGCTCGACTCATCACCATCAAAAAATGTTTCCAGTGTGGGTATAAACGCTATTTTTCTGCTATTTTTTTGTCCTCCCTGAGCTCCCCTTTTACCCCTCGGTCATATAGTGGCCCAACTGACTCCTTCACATGCTTTAAATTTAATGCTGTTCCCAGTCCATGCAGGCTGCTGTTGGTCCTGGTCCCACAGATTACAGCCTAATGAAGTCTTCCGTTTTTTCCCCACTTTCCTGCAGACCTACTGTGATAGCCTCACAAATCACCAGGGGTCCACTGATCACAGCTTGGGAAGCTCTGACCTAGACTCTTGTTTTGTGTCTAGCTCTTAATTACTAACAGGTTTCAGTGGGCAGTTTAGTATTCTTCAGACTGGAAAATCAGATAGCTGGCATATTGCCTAGACCTTTGCTTTTTTTTTGTCTGCCTCCTACCATTGACAGAGATACTTCAGTGGGCAGTGCAGTACTTGGAGGAAAAACTGGATTATCAGGCAGCTAGCCAACTGCCAAGACTCTTCCCTTTTGTCTACCTACTGCCAGGTTTTGCTGATCAGTGTAGTAGTACATAGAAACATAGAAACATAGAAATGACGGCAGAAGAAGACCAAATGGCCCATCAAGTCTGCCCAGCAAGCTACGCACTTTATCCATTTTTTTTCCCTTTTTCTCTCTCCCACCTGTTGGCTTCCAGTACCCTCCAGCCCTAATTCCCCTCCACCCAATTTAGAGAGCAGCTTTGAATCTGCATCCAAGTGACATCCAGCTCAATTGGGGGTAGCAACCGCTGCAACAAGCAGGCCACCCCCTTGCCCCATACTCTTACCCACCCCTGTTTTTATTTTTTGTTTTGTTTTTTTTTTTTTTGGAAATAGCAGCCCTCCATCCTTCCGCTCCGTGAAGGTGGAACACCAACTACTGGCCACTGGCATCCCGCTCCGTGAATGCCTCTGTGGCTACTGCCGCTCCGTGCAGTGTTTGAATGCCGCTGTGGCTACTGCCGCTCCGTGCAGTGTTTGAATGTCTCCACTTTATTCACACCCTCTAGACTTGATGGATCCACAGTGTTTATCCCACGCCCCTTTGAAGTCGTTCACAGTTTTAGACTTAACCACTTCCTCCGGAAGGGCATTCCAGGCATCCACCACCCTTTCCGTGAAGAAATACTTCCTGATATTGGTTCTTAGTCTTCCTCCCTGGAGCCTCAGCTCGTGACCTCTGGTTCTGCTGATTTTTTTCTGATGGAAAAGGTTTGTCGATGTCTTTGGATCATTAAAGTTTTTCAAGTATCTGAAAGTCTGAATCATATCACCCCTGTTCCTCCTTTCCTCCAGGGAGTACATATTTAGATTCTTCAATCTCTCCTCGTATGTCATCCTGTGAAGACCCTCCACCTTCCTGGTCGCCCTTCTCTGAACTGCTTCCATCTTGTCCTTGTCTCTTTGTAGATACGGTCTCCAGAACTGAACACAGTACTTCAGGTGTGGCCTCACCAAGGATCTGTACAAGGGGATAATCACTTCCCTTTTCTTACTCAATATTCCTCTCTCTATGCATCCCAGCATTCTTCTGGCTTTTGCTATCGCCTTGTTGCATTGTTTCGCAGACTTCATATCATTAGACACTATCACCCCAAGGTCCCTCTCCTGCTCCGTGCACATCAGCCTTTCCCCCCCCATCGAATATAGTTCATTCGGATTTCCACTCCCCATATGCATGACTTTGCACTTCTTGGCATTGAATCTCAGCTGCCATATCTTCGACCACTCTTCCAGTTTCCTTAAATCCCGTCTCATTCTCTCTACTCCTTCCGGCGTGTCCACTCTGTTGCAGATCTTAGTGTCGTCCGCAAAAAGACAAACCTTACCTTCTATCCCGTCCGCAATGTCGCTCACAAAGATATTGAACAGGACCGGTCCCAACACCGATCCTTGTGGTACACCACTTAAAACCTCTCTCTCTTCAGAGAAAGTTCCATTTACCATCACGCATTGTTTTCTGTCCGTCAACCAGTTTTCAATCCAGGTCACCACCTCAGCACTCACTCCTAAGCTTCTCGTTTTATTCACCAGTCTCCTGTGCGGAACCGTATCAAAAGCTTTGCTGAAATCCAAGTAGATGACATCGAGCGCTCTTCCTTGATCCAATTCCTTGGTTACCTAGTCAAAAAAGTCAATCAGATTTGTCTGACAGGATCTTCCCCTGGTGAATCCATGCTGCCTCTGGTCCATCAATTCTCCCGACTGTAGATAGTTCACTATTCTCTCTTTCAACAGTGACTCCATTACTTTTCCCACCACCGAAGTGAGGCTAACCGGTCTGTAGTTACCAGCCTCCTCTCTGTTCCCACTCTTGTGAAGCGGGACCACCACCGCTCTTCTCCAATCACTCGGCACCACTCCCGTTTCTAGGGATCTATTGAACAGGTCGCACAGCGGTCCCGCCAGCACATCTCTGAGCTCCCTCAGTATCCTTGGATGAATCCCATCAGGCCCCATGGCTTTGTCCACTTTCAGATTCTTTAGCTCTTCCCATACATTATCTACTGTAAATGGATTTTCCTCTGTTCCGCTTCCCTCCAGTTTCTTGTTGTGTAGAGATGGTCCTTCTCCAGGGTCTTCTTTAGTGAACACAGAGCTGAAGTATTCGTTTAATATTTCTGCCATTTCTTCGTCTCTCTCCACACATTGATCATTTCCACCTTTCAATTTCACTATACCACTTTGGACTTTTCTCTTTTCGCTGATGTATCTGAAAAATGTTTTGTCACCATATTTTATCTCCTTGGCAATCCTCTCTTCCGCTTGACTTTTTGCCAACTTGATTAATTTCTTCATCTCCCTCAGTTGAATCAGATATTCTTCTTTGTGCTCCTCCCTTTGGGATCTTTTGTATTTCTTGTATGCAGTTCTTTTAGTTTTAATTTTGTCAGCCACCTCCTTTGAGAACCAGATAGGTTTCATTTTTCTTTTGCTTTTCTTTACATTTCTAACATATAGAGCAGTTGCCTTGGCGATTGCTCCTTTTAGATTGGTCCACTGCTGATCCACATCTCTCTCATTTTCCCATCCATTTAGTTCTTCCTCTAGGTACTTCCCCATTTCCTCAAAGTCTGTGTTTTTGAACTGTAAAACTCTGGTCTTTGTGCTTCTTTTCCATATTCTTTTAGTGATATTAAACCATACCGTTTGATGATCACTGGTGCTGAGGTGGGCGCCCACCTTGACATCAGAGACGATATCTCCATTATTGAGCACTAAGTCGAGAATAGTTCCTTCTCTTGTGGGTTCCAATACCATTTGTTTGAACAAAGATACTTGCATGGCATCCACTATTGCTCTACTGTTTTTAGATTCTGCAGATGGGATTTTCCAGTCTACATCTAGCATATTAAAGTCACCAACGATCACCACTTCCCCTTTCTTACCTATCTTATGGATGTCTTCAACCAGATCTCTGTCCAGCTCTTCCTTTTGGTTTGGAGGCCTGTAAACCACTCCAATATAAATGGATGCTCCATCATCTGTTTTTAGGTCGACCCATAGTGCTTCTTCCTTGCCCCAACTTCCTTGCAGCTAAGATGCTTGGATATTATTTCTGACATAAAGAGCCACACCTCCCCCTTTTCTAACCACTCTGTCCTTCCTTAACAAGTTATAGCCTGGTATTGCCGTATCCCAATCATGAGATTCTGTGAACCATGTCTCTGTGATAGCAACGATGTCCAGTTCTGCCTCTGTCATTAGGGCCTGCAGATCTGGGATTTTATTTCCCAAACTATGAGCATTTGTAGTCATAGCTTTCCAGGTACTCTCTTTTCGGTTATTGCTTTTCCTGTACTCCTTATGAGACTTTAGTTGAGATTTGTTATTCACTTTACTCTTTCCTTTTGCAGTTGTGCCATTGATGACAGAGTTATCCATCTCAATTAGCTTTTTCTTTTGGTTATGGATCTTGAAATTTTGCATGCATTGGTTTTTTCTCTTTTCTGGTAACACGTCAATGTTTTTCTCTAGAATTTCTTCAGTTAATATAGGGAGGGCTTTATGTTCTTGTTGCATTTGATACTGTGTGTGTCTCCTTGTTACGGGTCTAATTCTACCAGAGCCCACTGTGATCCTGTTTTTTAATAATTTACTTGATGAACTGATTGAGTGGGGGGGTATACTTGTTGGCTTCCCATCTGTCAAGAATGGGTGACTGTGGGACACATGTGTTATCCTACCTGAGTCTACTGTATTTCTTTTTCTTGACTCCTGGTTAATCTTTGGTGTTGGGGAATTATTTTCTGAGTAATGCAATGTGGGTGTAATTCTTATAATTGAAGCTAATTGAGCTTTAACCTCAGTCAGCTCCGTTTTCAAAGAAGAGAGCTGTGCACAGATCGGGCAAGCTCCAAGTCTCCAGATGCTTTCCCTCAGAATAAAGGCTCTACAACAGTTGCATTGGATAGTTCTCATATTGGTAAAGTTTTGGATTGGTATTTCCTTAGCTGTTAACATACTAATTTATCTTGTTGCTAATGCTAATTTAGTCAGTCTATATTAGTAATCTAATCCCAGGGGTGGGTGGGAATCAAACAGTTGAACCTGGGACAAGCTGGGTAGAGTAGGACACTTTCTGGACCTTTATTAGTCCTTTAGCTATTAAATGATCCCACAGCATTTCTGTGCCAATATTAACCCAATTATTAAAGAACAGCTATACAATAATAGAAATGCAGGTATACTGGATCTTAAAAATAACAGTTTGCAAGGAACAATTACAATTATTGTATAATAACAGACCTAGAGAAAGGTATAAAACACAGCAGTTCTACTGCTCAGAGAGCCCAGATATTAGTGGAGCACAGAGCAATTAATTAGAAGGAATAGTGAAAGAAAACCAGCAGGTTTTTTTTGTTTTTTTCTTTTTTCCCCCAGAAGAGCACCACAGAAAATTGAGTCTTTTTTTCCCCCAGAAGAGCACCACAGAAAATTAAGAGTCTTATCTGCACAGGAACAGAAGAAGAATCCTCTCTGGGGCTGCCTCAAGCAGTCTGCAATGCCCAGCCAGTTCACTAGTAGTAGTAGTATAAGAATAAGTAGTAGTAGTATAAGACTAAGTAGTAGTAGTATAAGAATAGATTAGAAAGTCAAGGAGCTTTTCTGCTCCATCTGACAGTCACTGCTTGTCATCCTTTATAATGTGCAGCTTCATGGTAATTTTAAAATAAAAATGGAAATATGTTAAAAAAAAGTGCTGTGCAAAATACAAAGGTATCAGGTCTGCACATTTCCAAAACTAAGAGAAAATCAAAGACTTCCCACAAAAGAATAAGCAGGAAAAACTCTAATACTAGGACAAAACAGAATAAATAGCTGCTGTAGCAGCAAAATATGTAGTATCCTATCACCAGGTCAGAAATGTAGCCTGACCATGGACAATATGGACTAGCACCAAAACCTGGGAATTGTCTTTACCCTTTCTGTATGCTATGAGCCCAGTTTTCTCCAAATGTGCATGTAAGTGGGCCTGCAGAGATTATACTAATATTTTATAAACTGTTTGGCAAATCCCATAGATGGGACTTACCCAAGAGGCCCTTTGGCCTGGCTTTGTACACTTCTGTCTGTACCAATTTAAAAGCTTTAAAGAGAAATTTGTAATTACTAAAGAAACAGATTGCAGTTAGCTTACTTCTTTATTTTATTTATCTGATCGTACGCACACAGATAAAACAGGTCACCAGCTCTGAGTGGCATAGCAAGAATTCACACATTAACAGGCATTAGATAAATCAATGGTCCGTATATCATACTTTGGCGCCTGAAGAAGTATTGGTGCACAACATTTCTGTGCGCATGGCGCTGAAGAAACTTGTGCGCACGGCGCAGAAGATTTCTGCGTGCAGGGTGCCGAAGACATCGGCGCGCAAGGTGCCGAAGATGTCTGAGCACACAACTAAAGAAAACTCTACGCGCACGGCACCGTCCACATCAGCGCGCATGGCGCAGACACCACCTGTGCGCCCATTGCCAACCATATCTATGCGCACGGCGCCAATCATTCTTACACGTACAGAAACAAAGATATGCGCACAAGTCTAGATCCGCATATAAATCCAAATCCGCACATAAGACACATGAGTACCTATCTCATGAATTACAAAATGAGTTGAAACGAAGACGTGGAACCTCACACAGGTCTTCTTCAACCTCTCCATCAATAACCTCACCTCGTTCAGGTACTTCCCTTTCTTCGAGAGATAATTCGACAGAGTTTACAATAAAGCGTAGAAAACGATCACCGTCTTCACGGAAAAGTCATACAGACTCGTCGTCACACTATTATAGGCACTCACGACACTCCCACCACAAAAAGTTGGCAAAGAGGAGTGCTACATGGGAAGTAAGCCCTTCAACTTCAAAATCATCTTATATACCAACTTCAAATACCTTCTCTCACAGAGAGATAATACAGGTTGCTTCCTCTACCGCTTCTACAGCTTCAGAGGATTCGAGGGACATCATATGCGACTAGAAACAAAAGGACCATAAAGTATACACTACTTTACCTCAGAACACACCAATGCAACCTAAAGCATGAGGGTCACAAGAACCAGATGATCGTAAAATAATGCCCCCTCGTACAAAAGAGGCATTTTACCAGTTGTCCCAATCCTTAGCAGGTTTTTATGAAACTCTTCAGTCATCATTCAAAATGACTAATGTTGCCGCTGACAGTTCTCCGGAACATAAGACGCAGACTAATAGGGAACCGTCGGTGGAGCCTCCGACATCTCCCATAGCAAACCGACCAGCTTCCCCAAATTATAAACAGGATACATCATTTGATTCTCCTTCACCACAAACATCCCCATCATCATCTACGGGATTCCCATCGGATCCACAGGAACAACCTCAGGAGCCGTATTCCCCTCCAGAAGACCTTACATACCCAATTTTTCTGGAAAAATTGGGTACAATACTGCATCTATAGGTCCAAAAAGAGACAGACCCTAGGTCAGAAACCCTTGGTCTCCTAAAGATTTTTGACACTCCAGGAGAACCACAATCTCTTCTACCACAAGAGCTCCTGCATTCAGTCTTACAGAAATCCTGGGAAACACCTTACACAATCGCAGCAGTTTCCAGAAAAACGGACATAAAATTCCGTATGAGGAAAACATCACCGTACTCTGTACCACAACTACCTCATGCTTCAATTGTAGAGTCGGCGATGCAAAGATTTAAGAAAACAAAGTCACATTCCTCATACCCACCAGGCAAAGACAACAAATATTTGGATGAGTTTGGAAGGAAAATATACCATAACTCAATGTTGAACGCCCGGATTATACACCATCAATTCTACATGGTACAATACCTGTATGAGTGCATACAAACTATAAAAGGTATGCTTTCCTCGACTGCGGATCAGATACCTCCACCTCTTCATGACATGGAAGAGTGTTCTCGTCACTTTTTGAGGTCAATCTACGAAGCATATGAAACATCGTCTAGGGCATCGGCAACAGCCATTGCAGCCCGCAGACTAGCATGGTTACGCTCAAGTTCGATACGTGAAGATTTGCATGAAAAACTAACAAACCTCCCATGTACAGGAGATAACCTGTTTGGAGAACGATTTCAGGACACAGGGGGTAAACTAAAGGAAAAAGCTCTAGCAGTACAATCATTAACATCACATCCTAACTATTCGATCACACGTCGTTATATTGGATCTACTCATAGGCAATCCTATGCCAGGAGACCCTACAGATCTTACCAGTCCTTTCGTACACACACTTACCCTGCGTACCAGCGTCCTGCTTCACAACAGAATACCTCAAACCAACGTAGAGGTAAACCACGGTATCAGAGACAGCAGGCACAACAACCGGCTACTGCAGTGAAAGCGACTTCATCTTTTTAGTTACCCAGCCACCACCATAACATCAAGCACCACCCTGCGGGATTCATTTCTGCCTGACAGCCTGGGAGAGGATAACATCCGATCAATGGGTTTTGGAGATAGTACGTCACGGCTACCAACTTCAATTTGTCACAAAACCCATATTACCTCATCTTTCCACTTTCGAGATTCACAACTTCCAACCACAACTAGGGGAGGAAATTGCGATGCTTCGCAAACAGCAAGCAATTCGACAAATTTACTCAGGGACCCAATCAGTAGGATTTTATTCCCCATACTTCCTCATACCCAAGAAGTTGGGTGGCCTTCGCCCCATCTTAGACCTAAGGAATTGAACAAATTTCTCACCAAAGAGAAATTCAAAATGGTATCGTTGAAATCAATCCTTCCTCTGATCCAAACCAACGATTGGATGTGTTCCATCGACCTGAAGGATGCTTACACACACATTCCAATCCATCCATCCTTGTGGCGTTACCTATGCTTTCGCTACAGGCATCAACATTACCAGTACAAAGTTCTCCCCTTTGGACTATCGGCTGCACCCAGGGTGTTCACCAAATGCACGGTAGTGTTGGTGGCTCATCTCAGACAACAAGGTATAACCATCTTTCCATATCTGGACGATTGGCTCATAATCGGCCCAATTCCAAACATCTTAACGTCAGTGGAAACAACACTTGCAACCATTGACACAGAAGGTATCGCTGACTGCCGAAATGAGGAAAGATTTAACATGGTGGCTCCTAAACTTCACCCTATCCAAGGGAGCATTGTTCAGTTCCCCTCCTCACAACGCAGTATTAACCACAGATGCGTCTCGCAAGGGCTGGGGTGCACACCTCAAGATTTACGAAACACAAGGATTATGGACAATCTCGGAACAAAACCTGCAAATAAATTTATTGGAACTCAGAGCGATTCGCAATGCATTATGAGTGTTCCAAGACCACTCGAAAGGACGCAGGGTCATGATCTACACGGACAACCAAGTCGCGATGTTTTACATCAACAAACAAGGAGGGTCCGGTTCATGGTCCCTTTGCAAGGAGACCTTGACAATCTTTGAACATGCTCACCGAAATTGCATACATCTCCAGGCAACTTACCTATCAGGAGTTGCAAACACAAGAGCGGACAAGCTAAGCCGCATCTTTCATCCTCACTAATGGGCACTCAATACAGAAATAACCCAAGACATATTCATGCAGTGGGGGACACCTTCAATAGATCTCTTTGCAACAGAGATCAATGCTCAAGTTCCCAAATTCTGCTCGATAAGACCAAGCCAATACAGTATCGCTCAAGATGCCTTCCTTATCCCGTGGACAACAGGCCTCCTATACGCCTTTCCTCCCATACCTACCACTCATAACAAGGATCATTCAGAAATGCATAGCAGACAAAGCTCAACTGATACTCATAGCCCCAGCTTGGCCGAGGCAACCGTGGTACAGTTTCCTTCTCTGACTATCCATCATGGATCCAATTCGATTACCGAATCACCAAGATCTTCTCTGCCAAGATCAAGGGACGCTTCTACATCTGCTACACTCATCTCTCCACTTGACAGCGTGGAGATTGAGAGGCTCCTTAACAGAACAGGGAGTTTCCACCTCGGCACAATTCATCTTGTTAGAATTCAGGAAACTCTCCACAAGGAAAAATTACAGCTATAAATGGAAACGTTACTCTACCTGGTGCACTTCCAAAGGTGTACCACCATTGGACTGCTTACCTGAATTGCTCATTGATTATCTTCATACACTATATACAGCTGGTCTAGCCACATCATCCATCAGAGTTCATCTCAGTGCCATAGGGGCATATCATAGACCAGTTAACAATATTCCTATATCCAATCACCCCTTACTATATCGTTTCATCAAAGGTCTAACTCACATTCGTCCTCCGATCTCTAAGCCTCCAGTTCCATGGAACCTCAACTTAGTTCTGGAACAGCTCATGCTTTCCCTGTTTGAACCCATGGACTCGGCACATATTAAATACCTCACATGGAAAGTTGTATTCCTGGTTGCAGTAACATCGGCACGAAGAGTTAATGAATTACAGGCCTTGGTCCATTATTCTCCGTATCTACAATTTTATCACCAAAAGGTAGTTCTCCAAACTCACCCAGCCTTCCTACCAAAAGTGGTTTCCCAATTCCACCTCAATCAGACTATGGAATTACCCACCTGTTTCTCTAAACCTCATGCAAATGATAGGGAAAAATCACTGCACACACTAGATTGCAAAAGAGCTTTAGCATACTAGAAAGATAGGACAAACTCGGACTCCCATGTTTCCCAACTCTGTCTCTTTTGACCCAAAGGCACCTGGACTACCAGTAGCTAAACGCACTATCTCTAGCTGGATAGCACAGTGCATCAAATTCTGTTACGATAAACAGAATTTACAGCTACACTCTCATCCTAGAGCTCACCAAGCCAGAGCAGTGGCGGCCTCCTTTGCACACCTTAAGAATGTACAACCCATAGACATTTGTAAGGCAGCAACACGGTCACCTCTGTATCGCTCCATGGTGAGACCGCACCTTGAATACTGTGTACAATTCTGGTCGCCGCATCTCAAAAAAGATATAATTGCGATGGAGAAAGTACAGAGAAGGGCTACCAAAATAAGGGGAATGGAACAACTTCCCTATGAGGAAAGACTAAAGAGGTTAGGACTTTTCAGCTTGGAGAAGAGACGACTGAGGGGGGATATGATAGAGGTGTTTAAAATCATGAGAGGTCTAGAATGGGTAGATGTGAATCGGTTATTTACTCTTTCAGATAGTAGAAAGACATGGGGACACTCCATGAAGTTAGCATGGGGCACATTTAAAACTAATCGGAGAAAGTTCTTTTTTACTCAACGCACAATTAAACTCTGGAATTTGTTGCCAGAGAATGTGGTTCGTGCAGTTAGTATAGCTGTGTTTAAAAAAGGATTGGATAAGTTCTTGGAGGAGAAGTCCATTACCTGCTATTAAGTTCACTTAGAGAATAGCCACTGCCATTAGCAATGGTTACATGGAATAGACTTAGTTTTTGGGTACTTGACAGGTTCTTATGGCCTGGATTGGCTACTGTTGGAAACAGGATGCTGGGCTTGATGGACCCTTGGTCTGACCCAGTATGGCATTTTCTTATGTTCTTATGTCATCACTCCATACCTTCACATTCACTACTGCCTTGATCAACAAGTAGCCACGGATGCGAAGATAGGGCAAGCAATCCTGCAATCTCTATCCTCCTGTCCACGGTGACTGCCCCGCTGTCAAAGATCACATACCGCCATATATATCAAAACAACGTGATCGGGAGCTTGGGACTCCCATGACAGCATGGCTAATTCAGCCCTGCTATCGACAGGAAAAAGCAAGTTTGCTTACCGTAAATGGTGTTTCCGTAGATAGCAGGATGAATTAGCCATGCTGACCCACCCTCCTCCTTGGCAGTCACCAAGTCTTCGACTACACTAAGGCTTAATCACAGACTGAGGAGATTCCGTTACTTTCCTGCGTGGGAACACATGCGCAGCTGCAGAGAGCAAAGCTCTGATCTCTGCTTTGACAGCTCCGCCTCCCGGACCTGATTGACAGATCCCATGACAGCATGGCTAATTCATCCTGCTATCTACGGAAACACCGTTTACGGTAAGCAAACTTGCTTAAATAGAGAACTTATAGTATTTTATTCTTTGGTGGTAAGCGAAAATATATAAAAATAAAAATACATACCCGTGTAGATTGGAGTAGTGTATTTGGGTGTTCTGCACGTTGCCTCCCTTTTTCCTTGTGTTCTACTCTCCTTCCTCTTTGTTGTACACTTGTTTAAATAACCATGTTTTTAAATTTTTTCTGAAGGTTTTGATGTCTCTTTGTAAGCGGATCTCGACAAGCATGGAGGTCCATAGCATAGGTCCTGCTAAGGAAAGCGCTTTCCCTTACTTGCGTTAGTCTTGCTTTTTTAATTGAGGGAATGGTCAGTAAAGCTTTATTTGCTGATCTCAGGTTTCTGTGAGGGATGTGTACGCGAAGGGCTGTGTTCAGCCATTCAGCTTTTTCATTATGTATTAATTTATGTATGGTACATAGGGTTTTGTATTGTATTCTTTGCTGGATGGGTAACCAGTGTAATTCAGTTAGGGTTTCAGTGATATGGTCTCTTTTACTTTTACCAGTCAGAATTCTGGCGGACGTGTTCTGCAGTGTTTAAAGTGGTATAATTGTGGTGTATGGTAAGCCAAGTAGGAGGGCGTTACAGTAATCGGTGCTAGCGAAAACTAGAGCTTGTAACACTGAACGGAAGTTATTAGTTATAAGTAGAGGTTTTAGTCTTCTAAAAGTCATAAGTTTGGCGTATCCTTCCCTTACTTTTAACGATATGTGTTGTTTCAGGTTAAGTTCTGTGTCAATTATCACTCCAAGGTTTCTTACTTTCTCTGCTAGTTCTATTTTTTGGTAGTTTTTGAGTATGATTGGGTTTTGGATGATTTCAATGTTTTTACATTCCAAGTGTAAGAATTCTGTTTTCTCTATGTTAATAACTAATTCCATCTGGTTTAGTAATTGTTTGATGATATCCAGATACATGTTGGCTATATTCAGTGTCTTTTCAATTGTGTCATCAATGGGTAAGATTATTGGAATATTGTAGTGTGAGATGCCTAGACCAGCTAGTAGGTGACATAGTTGTAGTAGGTATATGTTAAATAGGGTGGCTGATAAAGCTGATCCCTGTGGGACTCCTGTTTGAAGGTTTATATTTTTTTGACATTATGTCTTTTATCTGTACTTGGTAGTATCTATTGCTTAGGTATGATTGGAACCATTTGATTGTTTTTTACTTAATCCTATTTCTTCTAATCTATTTAATAGGATGTTATGATTTACAGTATTGAATGCCGCTGATAGGTCTAGCATCATTAAGATGTACCGTTTACCGCTGTCAAAGACTCTCATGATGTTGTCTGTTAGGGAGAGCAGTAGAGTTTCTGTGCTGTAGTTTTTGCGAAAGCCATGTTGTGATGAGTATAAGATATTGTTGTTCTCTAAGTGTTCAGCTAGCTGTTTTTGTATAGATTTTTCTATTAATTTTGTGATTAGTGGTAAGTTAGATACTGGCCTATAATTGTTCAGAATGCTCGGATCACTGTTTTTTTTTTTTCTTTAAAATAGGTTTTACGATTGCCCCTTTTAGTGTGTCTGGCATGGTTCCTTCTGTTAAGGATAGATTAATAATTTTTGTTAGTATCGGGGAGATTGTGTTGGCTACTTTTTTTTATGTCCAAGGTTGGTATTGTGTCCTCTGCATGTGGGGCAGGGTTTATTCTTTTTAGCATGTTTCAACTTCAAGTTCTGAAATTTCATTGAATTTCGTCCATTGATTGACGTCTCTGTTTTGCATTTTAATGTTTTGTATATTTGTGTTTGGAATCTTGTTTTTTAGGTTCATAATTTTGTCATTGAAGAACGTGGCTATTTCATTACATCTATTTACTGGTAGGTTTTGGGGAGCATCGGTTTTATCATTAGTGAGATTTTTTACAATGGTGAAAAGGGTTCTTGGGTTATTTGCAAATTTTTGTATTTTAGTACTGTAATATTGTTTCTTTGCGTTGAGGATAACTTGTTTATAATAGGCCAATTGTCTTCTGTATTTGGTTAGGTTTTCAGGTGTTTTGGTTTTTCTCCATTCTTTTTCTTTTTTTCTCAGATTTCTTTTGGTTTCCTTTATCTTTTCATTATGCCAGGGTTTTGTTTCTTTGGGTTTGTTTATTTTTATATATTTTATTGGGTTTATCATTCATCCATCCCAACGACTGGGTGTGCTCTCTCAACCTGAAGAATGCATATGCATACATTTCAATTCACCCCTTCTGTTAGCATCACTTTTGCTTCCAGGTAGGAGAAATCCATTACCAGTACAAGGTCTTCCCATTTGTACTTTCCTCTGCCCTGAGGGCCTTCACAAATGTTTAACTGTGGCTTTGGCACACCTCTGTCATTCCAGAATATGCCTATTTCTATATCTGGATGCATGCTTTGGTCTCACACCGAACAGACAATAAGTTGTCTGGAGGTCTTGGGATTACTGATCAACTACGAGAAATCCATGATCCTCCCATCACAACAAATTAAATTCATAGTTGCAACAATAGATTCTGCCCAGTCCAGAGCTTTCCTCCCAAACAAACGAGTTCTCAAACTTCATTCCTTAGCAGACAAACTACTACAAAGCAAAAGAACACCAGTTCGACACGTCCTAATTCTACTGGGACACATGGCAGCGGCCATCCACATGATTCCTTTGACGAGGCTTCATGTGCATTGCCTGCAGTAGGGTCTAAAAAGACAATGGTCCCAATTTCATCAACCAGAGTCCGTTTGACACAGAACATGACTTGACATAAACTGGTGGCTTCAACCACACGTATTAGAAATAGGTGTTCCCTTATATCCACTCCCACATCTGCTGATCCTAATTACAGATGCATCCATGAAGGAATGGGGAGCTCCCCTTCTTC
Source organism: Rhinatrema bivittatum (assembly GCF_901001135.1). NCBI lineage: Eukaryota > Metazoa > Chordata > Amphibia > Gymnophiona > Rhinatrematidae > Rhinatrema > Rhinatrema bivittatum. The sequence continues at coordinate 287,176,486 of NC_042621.1, forward strand.
AGTACAAAACTCAAGGTCTTTGGACTACCAAAGAGAAGAAACTCTCAATAAATTTACTGTAGCTAAGGGCCATGCAGCATGCCCTCAAGGCCTTTGAACCCCCTCCTTCGAAGAACATCCCTAATGATCCACACAGACAACTAGCTGGCACTGTTCCATGTGAACAAACAAGGAGGCACAGTATCACAAATTCTCTGTGAAGAAACCTTAAACATATGGGAATGGGCATCCATGGCAAACGTCACTCTCCAGGCCACCTACTTGCCAGGAATCGCAAATGTGGAGGCAGATCACCTCAGCAGAATATTTTGCCCCCACAAATGGTCCCTGTTGCAATCAGTGGCGGATATGCTCTTTCACCAATGGGGGTCAGTCTTGCATAGACCTCTTCGCCATGAAATAGAACAGAAAACTTCAAAACCTCTGCTCTATTCGCCTGACTCCTCATTGAGAGGTGTGTGATGCGTTCCTATTGTCATGAAACAAGGGACTGCTGTATGCGTTCTTCCAATACCGCTGATACCCAAAACGATACAGAAATGTAAGCAGGATCAGACCAAGATGATACTAATAGCTCCTGCCTGGCCCAGACAGCCATGGTATGCGTATCTATTATGGTACTCACACACCCTTCTACAAAGACTCAGGAGCAACTTAGACCTATTAACACAAGAGGAAGGATGTCTCCTACATCCCCTGCATTCCACTCTGAACCTTACTGCATCGATGTTGAACATGCAACTATAGCATTCTGGAATTTTCCTGAACCAGTATAAATTGACCTTCTATGAGCAAGGAAACCATCTACTTGACAGAATTACAGTCAAATGGCAATGCTACACCAAGTGGGGCGAACAACATACTCTAGATCCTTTTACTTTCTAACCTTGACACTTGCTCTTGTATTTGCCCTACTTCTCTAACATGGGTCTCACAATGTCATCGGTTAAAGTGCTTTTAAGTGCCATAACGGTATACCATCAACAAGATGCAGCTTTCATCACCACGGACCCACTAATTTCTCGATTCATGCAAGGACGTCTCCACCTCTAGCCACCATTAGAGCAATCGCCTGTTCTGTGGGACATAAACATCGTCCTAGCATCTCTAATGAAAGCAACTTTTGAATGATTGGATTCGGCGTGTTTAATATTTCTCCCCTGGAAAATCCTCTTCTTGATGGCAATGACCCCGGCTAGAAGAATAAGTGAAATTCAGGCTCTGGTACACTTTTCACCTTATCTCCAATTCTTCCACAGCAAGGTCTCCCTCCGAACCCTCCCAAAGTTCTTGTTAAAAATAGTATTGCCATTCCATTTAAACCAAAGTATATCTCTACCCATTTTCTTCCCAAAGCGAGACAGGCATGAAAGGGAAAAAACTTCTCCATACCTTGGACTGTAAGAGTGCACTGGTATATTAAAAAGATGTACTCAGCCCCATAGAAAAGGATCTCAACTATTCATCTCCTACGATCCAAACAGATTGTGGATATACCTGTATCTAAGCGAACTCTTTCTAATTGGATCACGACATGCATTGCTAGGCAGACTAGATGGACCATTGGTCCTTTTCTGTCGTCATTTCTATGATTCTATTAAAAATTGCTACGCTGCGCAATCACCCAACCGTCCGAATCCTGTAAGAGCACATCAGGTTTAAGCGACTGCTACATCATTGGCGCATTTACATAATGTCGCTATTGAAGACATATGCAAAGCGGCTATCAGGTCATCAGTCACATTGCACTACTGCCTAGATAAGGCTGCCACCACCAATAGTGCAGTAGGAACAGCAGTCCTTCAACGTGCCACCTTAACTATTTGTCCATGACAGAGCCCGGGTTGCAATTCATATTGTGCTCTCGGCAACCCTCAGCATGGGACTTCCCATGAAGCATGGCTAATTCAGCCTGTTTGTTGACAGAAAAAAGCAAGTTTTGCTTACCGTAAACAGTGTTTTCTGTAGATAGCAGGGTGAGTTATCCATGTGGAACCCACCCTCCTCCCTGGACAGCAACTGATAGGAAAAATCCAGCTAGGTTTGTTATTGACTGAACAGAGTTCTGGAATACTCAGTTGCGCAGGAATGCCCGCGCATGCTCATTACACAAAAACTTTAACTTGACTTGAGAAACAACTCTGCAACATGCTGCCTGATGATGTCACCATGGAGCATGACTAATTCATACTGCTATCTACAGAAAATACCATTTATGGTAAGCAAAACTTGCTCATACCCTGTAGAGTTTTAATGTATGGAGCAATTTTTGCAATGTGAAAAAATGGAAGGCTTTTTTTTCACATGATGGCAGCTTAAAAAATAAACTTTGATTTTGGTGTGTTAGAAAAAGTTTGGACAAGCTCCTGGAGGAGAAGTCCATAAACTGTTATTAACCAGATAGACTTGGAGAATGCCACTACTTATCCATGGGTGATAGCAACATGGGATCTATCTTCTGTTTGGGATCTTGCCAAGTACTTGAGACCTGGATTGGCGAATGTTGGAAATAGGATACTGGGTTTGGTGGACCCTCAATTTGACCCAGTATGGCAATTCTTATGTTTTTATGCTAGTGTTAATGCTAGCATTTAACATATATTTACATGTGTTAATGCTAGCATTACCTAACATTCATGTACATTTGTATTAGTGTTATCACGTGGTAACACTAACACATAAGAACATAAGTTAGGAATTGCCATACTACTGACTTACAGTTATATTCTAATGGCCTGATTAGGTATTAAATATTGTATAATATTGCGGCAATGAAGACACATCAGGCAGGATTCATGGCAAGAAGGGAAGTGAAGAGAAGGGAAGGGCTGACCACTCCTGTGGGTCCCTTTTTATTGTACATACATCCATAGCATACAATGTGCCATCACATCATTGGCTCTCCTAGCCATAGCATACAGACGTGTCATTAGACCATTGGCTCAGGGGGTGTGTACAGATCATTTCATTGGCTGCGGAATCCTATACCATATATGTGTCTGTCTTTTTCTTGCATCTGACTACGTGGCAACTAGCTATCCTTTCAGGCAGTCAGGGTTAATTATAAGCTAGAGAAATACGTGACAGCCAGGTATCCTCTCCTTAGGCAGAGAGGTTTAATTATAAGCTAGAGATTTAGATGCACTAGTGTTGCTGTATTCAGTGCAAAGGTCAGAGTTAGAATTAACCCCTGACATGGCCTGCTGGCAAGCTCATAATTCCCCACATATAATGCATCCAGATTTAATACCAAAGAGACTTAATTTAGGGCACTTAACATAGGAAAGTTAAGTACATCTCAGGAGGTGGTGTTAACTTTAATGCTGAAAATGCATGCCACTGGAACCCTCACTCCCTTTGGGTCCCCCATCTCTCATTCTAAGAAGCATCTTTGGAGTACATAGACCCGCCCATAACCCACCTCCAGACTCCCACTATATGCTCATAAGTGCACCTGATTCTTTGCTGATGGGAGAAAACTGGTTTTCCTCCTGCCAGCCATAACATCAAATTCACAATGGCACCTCTGACCCATATGAGCTTTGGTGATTAGTTGGGGGGAGGGGGTTGGTTTTGCAGACTTGGAAGGCTCAATCTGTTTTAAACTAGATGACTTTTTTACTTTGGGTCAATTAGGATGGAGCAAGCTAATGTGTAGAGCACAGCCTGCGTTAGCATGGCTTCATTGTTTTTATTGTGGCCATAGTAAAGCTGTCAGGTTTTGTATATTAGTTTCATGCATTGGACATTAAAACTGGCGGGTAACTCACATTACCGTGCCAATTTTAACACTGGTTAATACATAGACCAGGGTGGCCAACTCCAGTCCTCGAGAGCTACAAATAGACCTGGTTTTCAGGATATCCACAGTGAATATGCATAAGATAGATTTGCATGCACTGCCTCTATTGTATGCATATCTATCTTATGCATATTCATTATGGATATCCTGAAAACCTGGCCTGTTTGTGGCTCTTGAGTACCGGAATTGGCCATCCCTGACATAGGCAATTAGTTAATACTTTGAGATATCTGAATACCAGATTAATGATAGAATAGCGTTTGCAATACCATATATCAGATTCTTTAGCACTGGGCAACCTAGATAATTTTTCTTCAGCATTAAACATTAGTTCTCAGTGTTTGCCAGACAATCAGCCACATTTATTGTGAGCTAAGTCTCAAAAAGCCATATTTGAGGTTATCTTCTTTTAATCTTAATATTTAAGTATTGAGTCCATGTTGTTCTGTTCTTAGTAAAAGAAATTATTCTGTAAAAGCCACACTGATGTCCATAAAGCGTCACAGATTACCACTGCATTTAGGAAACTGTCTAAATTGTTTATAATTGGAGGGCTTTGTGTTAATAGAATTTTTCAAAGATTTAAATTGCACCAAAAACTACAAAACAATTATAGTTGTGGATGACCTGTGTAGTGTAGCCCACACAACAGAGATGCATTATATGAATTTGTATAGTCCAAGAAGTAATTCATTGAACTATTAAATGTTGATGTAACATATGCCTGTCTGAATCTGTGTGGAGTGCTGAAGAGTGGCAGAAAGCCAGTGCAGCTACACAGGTCATCAGTGCACAGCTGGATTAAGACATACTAAGACCAATAGCATTACAAGAATATAAACTGGAAATTAAGTAATTTTTTTTTATTGAGGCTCCTCATAATCTGAGTCAGTAAACCTTAGTGTAGTAGTTTGTGCCTAAATCCAGCATTGTTCACAGGTGTTGAGTAATTGCATAGTGCATCAGGGAACATACAGGCTTTCTCTCCTTTTCCTTCAGTTTCTGATTTAGTTACTCTGCAAACCTGTGGTTTCTTCTCTTCCGGAAACTGGTATCTACCGGAGAAACAATTGTGAGCTGCAGCAAGCAATAGTTCTGTTGAGCTTGAGGGAGGATAGTTCCTTTTTTCTGATAAAAGACAGAAGTGAAGAAAAACAGCAAGTCATATGATGGCTGTGTGAAGCAGGCATCTGACCCTGAAATTGAAGTTTGAAAGAAAACAACGTTTTGCCATAGTTAAGCCATGTGCTTTTTGTTAGCGCAAGTACTGACAAAACTCTCCTGTGTGAAAACAGCTATTGGATCCCATGCAGTAATTATTCCTAGCTCCAGAAACTCTTTGTAAAGAGTTTATCATTTTTAAAGTTTGCTTTATATTGCCTATATCAGTTTATAGTGAGGAACAGTGGAGAAAAAGGACAACCTTATTCTGTGGCTGCTGCATAGGTTTATCTTAATTACTTGGGTCCTTATATATATTCCTATTGTAGAAGGTATTAACCTTCATTTTCAATGAGTAACCTCACCTTGAGAAATTTGATCAGCTGTCAGTTTTGGTTAGAAGCACTGCACGGAGTCTGGCACAGATCGTGTTTGCGGTGTTCTGGCAAGTGTATCCTAGTGCCTTTCAAAGGAACTGCATGATAAGGAGAGTAACTTGACCAGCGACTCTCTTCTTGAAGTAAATCTAGCCTTAATAGTTAGGTATCATTACTGTCAGGGCACGTGCAAGGGTAGTGGGTCAGTGTTTCCCAACATTTTCAAGCCCAATGCACACATACACTGGCAAAAATGTGTGTGGCACACAAACCTCTATGGAGCAGGCAGGGCAACGTTTGCACAAGTGCATGCTAATGGCATATAAAGGTGGCAATTATCCATTCATGGGCTTCGTAGGGAGCCACGCCAGCAGGGAGGGGGGGGGGGGGGGAGGGGGTTACACCTGGGTCAGGACAGGAGTTAAGTGAAAGCTCCTGTCTGGAGGTGCATGTGGCTTGCTGATCATGACAGCTACTACTGTTTTGGCAGCTTTTGGTCCCAATCCTGGTCCTAGCAGTGCTGTGGCTCTAGGTGGTGTCTACGTTTGTCTGCAGCCCCCCCCCGGAGATCGTCGGTCCAACTGTCCCGGCTCCTGTCTCCTGGCAGGACTGATCAATGACGAGTGGCCCTGAGTGCCCAGCAAGGAAAAGGCTGCATGGACATACAACCACACTAATGCCAGCAATGGAGTAAAGGGGCCAAAGCATAGCTGCTGAAACAATTTATTTTCGAATAGTAATAACTTGAAATAGAAATAATTCTGCAATATGTTTCCATTAGCACCTATATTAGTGCCTGTTTTTCCTGTGGCTTTCTGCATCAGGGCTTTTATGAGGGTACTGGCACATGTATTAGTTATTCTGTGGGAGTTTTTTGCATGTATCTCATTTGCATGCCGTCCCCCTATTACATCCCGCGGAGTCTCCTGCTTTTGCTGCGCGTATTAAGAAAAAATGTGTGCAGAAAAATAGTACTGATTTCAGCACATGTTTTATTACAATCTTCCCCAAGGAGAGGACTCATTTGACCAAAAGATGTTATGGAGGCCCTAAAAGTGCCACCAGTTTCTCTTCCAAATTTTAACGCAAAGCGAGAGGGAATAGACACACATGAACCTGTTTCAATACAGTAGCATTCCAGTGACTTTTGTAACTGATGTGCCTGTGTAATGGCAGGAAGCTCTCGTTGCTCTTCCATACTACCAGTTTCTCACCATCAATAGATCTTCCCACTTCTGAACTCCAGCTCCCTCTGTATGCAGGAGAAAACAGAAACCCATGCAGTGCTGGCAGCTGACTTATTTTAGTTACTTACCTGCCATATGTGACTGCCTCTTCCACTGCTGATGCTCCCAACACTGAGTGAGTCACATCCTGTGCTCAGTGCACACTCTCCCTGGGATAAGACAGAGGCTAGGACTCCAAGGAGGAGGCTTAGGAAAGGAAAGAGCAGTTGCTGCATGCAGTGTGTATGCTGCAGAAAGTGGGGCCTGGTTAATGGTGTCCTGCATGCAGTCTATTAATTCTCCCACTCCTGGACTCATACTGTAAGAAGGAGAGACATGTCTGACTTCAGATATGCTCAGAAAGGAGTTCCTCAAAACTAAGACCCAAAAAGCAAGAAAAAATCAATGTAGATATATATGAAACTTGCTAGCGACAATTTCTCTATTGGTCTAGTAGTCAGCCTTCATACAATACCAAAAAATGGTTATCATGCTGATAAGCTCTGATACTTCAAGAGCTTTTGTCAATCATTAGGTGACTTTGTATTGTGCTGTTCTATGCTGTTTCAGTCCAGGAAAATTGATCATTAGGTATAGTACTCTTGGTACTTATCTTGAAATCCACTTGTGATGATAGTTGTTGCTGTCCGACATCGCGAGGTTTCGGGGTGCAAAGCCCCTTCTTCAAGGACCCAGCTTTAAATGAGATAATCAGTGGATGTAATGTTTATGCAAAGATATTCTCATACAGAAACAGGAATCTAAATTGAGCACCACCGCGTTGTTTCAAAGAAGGCCTACCCGTAGGCCAGTATTTCAGAATTAAAAGAATATGTTCTGAGGAAGAAGAATTTCATCGGTAAGTTATCCAACTTAAAGCCCGGTTCCAAGAAAGAGGATATCCTACACGAGTTATCAACCGTGCATATAAAAGGGCGATGTTCTCAGACAGAGTCACTCTTGATATACAGGCAAAACCTATTACACACAACTTTAATTTGTGTGCTACCTCACTCTCAATTAACACAACAAGTGAAGCAAATATTACTGAATTATTGGCATGTCTTGAGTCCCCATGCTGTGTTTCGTGAAGTTCCCATGTTTACATATTCCAGAGGGTCCAATATTAAACAACGTGTGGTGAGAGCAACGTGTCCTGATTCTAAGATACAAACCAAGACTGGGCAAACGACATGCGGCAAATGCTTTTATTGTTCCCAAGCCATCATAGGCTTTTCTTGGCAGCATCCTTTGACTGGATATAGGGTACAACACTACAACGATGTAGATTGTAATACCAACCACGTGGTATACGTAATACAATGCCCATGTCCCAAAATATATGTAGGACGTACCACCCGCAAAATTAGAATACGCCTACCTGAGCACAAGTGTCGTATCAATAATGGGGACATTAAGGCTCCCATCGTCCAGCACTGCATAGATAAATCACACTCTTTTGAGAATCTACAATGGGCCATTCTCGAACGTATTCCCACCTCATGGAGAGGAGGTGATAGGACTTCCATCTTAAATTATAAAGAACAAGCATGGATCTATCAATTACAATCATTGGAACCAGCAGGCTTAAATGACAAGATAGAATGGCTGTCCCTAATATAAATCACATAAGTGATTGCATCTTGATATTTGTAACATCTATCCACAGAGAAGAAAATTACATCTCTGCAGTATTGAAGGCAATTCACAGATTTGCTCTGTAAGATCACCATCAGACCCACCATATAGACTTCCCTCTGCTGCTTTTTGAGATTTTCAGTTTATTGTTACAATTCATTGGCTCATAAACACATAGGGGCGGATTTTCAGAGCCCTGCTCGCCTAAATCCGCCCAAAACCGGGCGGATTTAGGCGAGCAGGGCCCTGCGCGCCGGTGAGCCTATTTTACATAGGCCTACCGGCGCGCGCAGAGCCCCGGGACTCGCGTAAGTCCCGGGGTTCTCCGAGGGGGGCGTGTCGGGGGCGGCCCCGGTCGTCGCGGCGTTTCGGGGGCGTGTCGGCAGCGTTTTGGGGGCGGGTACGGGGGCGTGGCTACGGCCCGGGGCGGTCCAGGGGCGTGGCTGCGCCCTCCGTACCCGCCCCCAGGTCGCAGCCCGGCGCGCAGGAGGCCTCGCGCGCGGGGATTTACTTCTCCCTCCGGGAGGCGTAAATCCCCGGAGAAAGGTAAGGGGGGGGGGGTGTAGACAGGGCCGGGCGGGTGGGTTAGGTAGAGGAAGGGAGGGGAAGGTGAGGGGAGGGCGTTAGAGGATTCCCTCCAAGGCCTCTCCGATTTCGGAGCGGCCTTGGAGGGAACGGGGGTAGGCTGCGCGGCTTGGCGCGCGTCGGCTATACAAAATCGATAGCCTTGCGCGCGCCGATCCAGGTTTTTAGCAGATACGCGCGGCTCCGCGCGTATCTACTAAAATCCAGCGTACTTTTGTTTGCGCCTGGAGCACAAACAAAAGTAGGCCTATTCGCGGAGTCTGAAAATCCGCCCCATAGGAAATATTGTATTTCAATATAAAATTCACTTCTCACATCACTAATACCTTGGAATGTGCTATAGCACATAATGAATGCCAGAATAAAAACTGTTCAGTGCACTCAGCACCTCGAGTATGGCTTTAGAGTGTGACAATCTCTAAAAAGAAAAACATATCAATATTTTCATCCCGAGATCAAAAGGGCATATTCAATTCATTTATCATTTAGAGTTCCAATATATCGCTATGGATTACTTCTGCATCCAACCCATGACGTGTCTCCGCATCCCTTCCGGCTGTCAGTCTGACAGCCGGAGGGATTCCCTTGTAAGTGGCGCCTTTTTCAGCATCTCAGCGCTAGCACAGAAGGTTTTCTTTGCGCAGCACCGGTAGCCCGTTAGGCACTTCAAATCGTGAGTATCGCTTCAGCGCCTCTATACGTAAGTCTTCTGTTTCGATTTCACAAGATGGCATAACTTTGACATTCATTGTTTTGGATTTTAGTTAAAGGAGAGATTCTTCCGTATTACCTACCGCGGCTGTCGGCAGACAATCTCGGACACCGAGACGTTTAAAAGTATGTATCTCCCTAAAACAGTGGTAGCCACACTAATTTAGTTGTATTGCACAACAATTAAAAATTTCTCTACATTTCATATTGTGCAGGTATCTGTATTTGCAACTTCCAGGAATTCCTAGTATCTGCAACTCTCAAGAAACCTTAGCAATAGCGACCAGATCACTTTGCATAAACATTACATCCACTGATTCTCATTTAAAGCTGGGTCCTTGAAGAAGGGGCTTTGCACCCCGAAACTTCGCGATGTCGGACAGCAACAACCATCATCACAAGTGGATTTCAAGATAAGTACCAAGAGTACTATACCTAATGATCAGTTTTCCTGGACTGAAACAGCATAGAACAGCACAATACAAAGTCACCTAATGATTGACAAAGCTCTTGAAGTATCAGAGCTTATCAGCACGATAACCATTTTTTGGTATCGTATGAAGGTTGATTACTAGACCAATAGAGAAATTGTCGCTAGCAAGTTTCATATATATCCAGAAAGGAGTTCCTGCATGTTTAAGAGCCACTGCTGGTGTCACTGCTGTGAGGTGGTGCTTCCAGTGCCACTGTTAGCTAAATAATCCGTCCTTTCCATGTATTTGTATTTTCCAGGGGTAGAAGAGGATATGCTTCACTTACCAACGCCAGTTTCTAGAGCAGTGCATCTCAATTCAGGCCTCAAGGTACACCTAGCCAGTCAGGTTTCCAGATTATCGACAATGAATATGCATGAGATAGATCTGCATACAATGAAAGAGGTTCTGCAAATAAGGGATAGTAATAGCATTCTTTAGTTTACCTGCTAGTAATGCATTATGGTATTTTCCTCCAGGAACTTCTCCAAACCTTTTAAATTCTGCTATGCAGGTTGCCTTGATCATGTCCTCTGGCAACAGATTCCACAACTTGATAGTGTGCTGAGGAAAAAAAACTACTTTATCTGTTTTGAATCTGCTGGTTGATAGTTTCATAGAGTGTCTCTTGTTTTAGTATTATTTGAAAGGGTTAATAACCATCCTTTATTTATCCATTCCACCCCACTCCTGATTTTATAAATTTCTCTTATGACCCTTCTCAGCCATCTTTTTTCCAATCCTAAGAGCCTGGCCTGCACAGCCTATCATCATAGGAGAGATGACCGCCTCCCTTTTATCATTTTTGTCAACCTACTCTGCACCTTTTCTAGTTCTTGAGACGGGGCAACCAGAACTGCAAATAGTACTCAAGATGTGGTCACACCATGGCTCAATGCAAAGGCAATATGATATTTTCTGTTTATTCTCCATTTCATTTTGGATCATTCCTAATATTCTGTTTGCTTTTTTTGACCACTGCTGCACACTGAGTTGAGGATTTCAGCATATTGTCCACAAAGACTCCAAAGTCCTTTTCCTGGGTAGTGATTCCCAATACAACATTCAGCATCACATACCTGTAGTTGGGATTATTTTTCCATATGTGCATCACTTTGCACTTTTCTACATTAAATTTCATCTGTCATTGTTGCCCAGTCTCCTAGTCTTACAAGGAGCTTCTGCAGTTCTTCGCAATCCACTGCTGTTTTAACAAATTTGAATAGTTTTGTGTTATCTGCAAACTTGATCATCTCACTTGCCCGTTCCCTTTCCAGATCATTTATGAATATGTAAATAGCACAGGTGCAAGTACTGATCACTCTGGTACTCCAGTAATGACTTTCCTCCATTTGGAAAACTGACCATTTAGTCCTAACCTCTGTTTCCAGCCTTTTAACCAATTACCCATCCACAACAGAGCATTGCCTCCTATCCCATGATTTTGTAATTTGAGTTTCTCATGCCTTCCAAAAGTCCAATACCACATATCAACCGGCTCATGTTTATTTAGACCTTCAAACATTTTGAAAAGATTGGTAAGGCAAGACTTCCCCTTACTAAAACCATGTTGACTCTTCCCCATTAAGCCATATCTATCAACATGGCCAGTGATTTAGTTTTTAAGAATGGCGTTTACCATTTTGCCTGACACCAATGTCAGGGGAAGGATCAGGCAGAACTTAGTTACATTGTTTTGTTGAAGGTGTTTATGTGCCTGAATTTTTAGACCCTAAAGGATCGATTTTCAAAGGCATTTAGCTAGATAACTTATGAGTTAGCTGGCTAAATACTAACTTTTGAATATTGGGGACATTTATCCAGCTAAATTTCAGCCTTATAAATCATTATCTAGCTAAAATTTAGTTGGATAATGTAGGTGCATTTCAGGAACATTTCAAACTTATCCAGTTTTCAGCAGTAGCCAGCTAATTAACTAGATATCTGCCTCAGAGCTTTCCTAAAGTTATCTCACCCCCTGTGGTTGGATAACTTAAGTCTTAACCAGCTATATACTGTATATAAACAGTGTCTGAATTCAAGAAAACATGGGATAAATACAGGGAATCTCTAAGAAAGTGATGAGAATTCTAATGCTAAATGAATTAGATGGATGGGCAAGACTGGATGAGCCATATGGTCTTTTTCTGCTGTCATGTTTCTCTCTGTCTTTATTGAAAAGAATATAGCTAATTAAGGGGCACCAGGCTTTAAACAAACGAGGTGCCTGTGGCTATTGGCACGATTCCCAGTCCCCCACCCCCACACAGTCTGGAAAAACCGAGCCCTGCCAGGCTGAGCCCCTTTCCGCCACCTCATCAAACCTGTCTGAGTCTTGGCCATAAAGAAAATCTTGAAGAGTCGCGGCTGGCCTCCCCTCATCCCCACCCATGTTAAGGTATCTTTTTGAATCAGTGCCCCCCCGTCCCACCCAACCCTAACCCTTCCACCAGCCCAGTACCTGCAGAACCCCTCTTTCAGTGCCAGAATCACAGCATGCAGCAGTTTTATCAGAGTATAATTTAGGTTCAAGGCAAGCAACATGAGGCTACCTTATCATCAACAAGCCGTTAAGCCCGTTAAAACGGGCTACATCCCTCTGTCTCTCACCTCCCCCTCTTTCTCTCTCCCCTCACTCTTCACCACCCCCTCCCTCACCCACTCCTCCCCACCCTCCCTCCCACTCAGTCTCACTCACTCCCTCCCCCCTCTCTCCCTCCCTCTCACTCACTCAGTCCCACTCACTCTCACTCAGTCCCCACTCCCTCCGTCCTCTCCCTCAGTCCCACTCCCTCCGTCCTCTCCCTCAGTCCCACTCCCTCCCTCCCTCTCTCTCCCTCAGTCCCACTCCCTCCCTCAGTCCCTCCCCCTCACTCAATCCCTCCCTCCCACTCAGTCACTCCCTCCCCCCTCCCTCTCACTCACTCAGTCCCACTCACTCTCCCTCAGTCCCACTCCCTCCCTCTCTCTCCCAGTCCCACTCCCTCCCTCAGTCCCCCCTCTCCCTCTCACTCAGTCCCACTCCCTCCCTCTCACTCAGTCCCTCCCCCTCACTCAATCCCTCCCTCTCACTCAGTCACTCCCTCCCACTCTCTCTCTCCGTCCCTCCCTCCCACTCAGTCCGTCCCTCCCTCTCTCTCTCTTCTCCCTCCCTCGCCGTCGCCGCTACCGCCGCCGCTCGCTACCGCCGTCGCCGCCCGCTGCCGGTACCGCCGCCGCCGCCCGCTGCTGCCACTGGACGCCGCCATTTTTTTTTCTTTCTGAAGCTGCCTCAGAGCGACGTGCTCGCCCGCACATGCGCGGTAGAGCTGGTCTCTACTGCGCATTTGCGGGCCGTCGGTCACAGGCCATTTATAAGGTAGATTAACAAAAAGGTGGAGGACTTATCATTTTCTGAACGATAACTGAATTATAGCTTATAGGGTCGAATTTGCAGCACTCGCACCACAGGCGTGGTCCTCTCTCTTCCTACAGCCGCTCTGGAGCAGCGTTCCCCTCTCTGGGACCCTCCCACTTAGTATTCCCTTCTCTCCCTCTTTCCTCGCTTGCAGAGCAGCATCTCCTTTTTTCTCTCCCCTCCCCTCCTAACCTGCACAGCATCCCCCCCCCTCTCTTCCCCCAAATGCATAGCAGTATCCCCTTCTGTCTTTCCCCCTTAGCTGCAGAGCATCTTCTCCCCACCTGCACAGCAACATTCTCTTCTCTCCCCTCTCTTGCCCCCTCCTCCTGGCAGGATGCAGATACTATCTATCCAATGCCTCCTTCCTCTTTCTGACTGGGCCTCTCGCACCTTATTTCTTACTAGCTCCAGCAATGCACTCCCCTGTCCTAGAGCAGCTGCTCCCAGTTCCAGCATGGCATTCCTCTTGTTTTCGGTGCTGGCAATAACAGCAGCTCCCTACTCTAGCACAGTGCTCCTCTGTTCTTTGTTTGCAACTCCAGGGTGGGCAGCATTGGTTTCTACATAATCTTCCTGCGTTCAAGCAGCAATAATAGCAGCACTGTACCTTTACCTGCAGAACAGGCACACAGGGCATTCGTTGGCCGAGATGACAATCATATATGCTGCTCTTCACCCTTCATAGCATTACTGTGTACAGTGTGGTTTAACAGGTGTGCGCCTTACAGGAAACTTGGGAGGAAGCTTTGGAAAGTGGAGACTAAGTAGGTGGCATCATGTTGATGGTATGATGCCCCTAGTTAGGAGCCTATTCTGCCTAATAGACTGTTTAGACTTGATAGCTTCCCCTGAAAAGTTGAAAGTTTCATCCTATTTATTTATTTATATGCCGCTAGGCAGCACAGAAGATAATTATACATAAACCAATATGGAACAGTAATCTCTACAGCCTTCTGTTTGGCAGGTTATTTGGGATTAGATAGTATCCTGTGACAATTAATGCTTGTATAAAAGTGGATTTCATTGGAGTTGATGGTTCAGTGATGACATACTTACATAACAATGGTACTGTCAAATCAATAATGACAGTTCACCAACTAAACCCATGACCTACTCTTTACATAAGAACATAAAATTTGCCATACTGAGTCAGACCAAGGGTCCATCAAATCCAGTATCCTGTTTCCAACAGTAGCCAATCCAAGCCGCAAGTACTCAAACCTTAGATAGATCACAAGCTACTATTGCTTATTAACTACCATCATAGCAGTTTATGGATTTATCCTCTAGGAACTTACCCAAGCCTTTTTTAAACCCAGTTACACTAACTGCTGTAACCACGTCCTCTGGCAATGAATTCCAGAGCCTAACTATGCACTGAGAGAGAGAACTTTCTTTGATTTGTTTTAAATGAGCTACTTGCTAACTTCATGGAGTGCCCCTGGTCCTTCTGTTATCTGAGAGAGTAAATAACCTAATTACATTAACTTTTCAAGTCCTTTCATGATAGTGTAGACTTCTATCATCTCTTTTCCAAACTGAACAGCCCTAACTTCTTTAGCCTTTCCTCATAGGGCAGCCGTTCCATGCCCCTGATCATTTTGGTCGCCCAGTGACAGTGTAATTGCATGCTTACCAATTTCAAAACCACTTCACCTCTACCTTTTAGATTATTAACATGATTGGATTTCATAGTAACCTAGTAAACGATGGTAGATGAAGACCCAAATGGTCCATCCAGTCTGTCTAGCAAGTTATTTAGGGTAGTAACTGCCGCTACGTGCACAGTCTTTAGTGATAATCTTAGACCTAGATTCATCATTTTGTGATAAATATGGCAAGAATAGCGCCCACAATAAAAAAAAATAAATAAAGGGGGGGGGCGTGGTTAGGGTCATTTTCCTGTTACTGCTTCGCATAGCTATTTTACCACAATGCATGTTAAATTTATCACACCTGTGATATTTTCACATTGCAAGCTGAGAAGTCCCCAGACAGACTTTTATTGCATTTTGGGCTGCTGCTGGCTAGAGAGAGAGAGAGAGTGTCTCTGTGGAGGCTCACTAAAAAGTTAACTATTTATACCACTGTAAGAGGGGGCATTATGAACTCAGGGTGAGGTTTGTGGGGTGAGTTGGGGTTTAGGGGGCAGTTTTACATGCACAGTCATACAAACGAACAGCACAGTTACCATCAGTGATTTGGAGTGATGAAAGGTGAAAGAAGAGTAGATTTGTTCCGTGTTCTCTCTACCTAGCTTGATTGCTGATGGAGTTATCAATGCACAGTTATTCTTGAATACATTCAGTAAAAACTGATTAATATTTGTATTGATTAAAGCTATGAGGTCAGCCATGAAGCATTAATGCATGGTCTGAACACTCATTTTCATCATCTGTTTAATGCTGTAGGTTTTTGTGCTGAGAGAAAATGGAAATTGCAGTAAATTTAAATAGAATTGTAATATATTTGAAGTGAGACTTATATTTGCAAAATGGATGTTACTGTGAATATT
Organism: Rhinatrema bivittatum; assembly: GCF_901001135.1. Classification (NCBI taxonomy): domain Eukaryota; kingdom Metazoa; phylum Chordata; class Amphibia; order Gymnophiona; family Rhinatrematidae; genus Rhinatrema; species Rhinatrema bivittatum. The sequence goes on from NC_042621.1 coordinate 287,192,374, forward strand.
ATGCTAGGCAATTTGGTAGCTGACTGGCAGAAAAATACTGTCACATTGAATATTCTTCTTTGATTCCTAATAGGATCTCAGGTAGTTATAATTAGTATTTAGTTAGCAACCTAAACTTTTGCTGAAGAAATAGCTAATTATTTTATTTGTATTTATTTAAAATCACGTTTTAATCATTTAAATGATATAATCTTCCTAAGTGATGTAGAACAAAAATTCATAACAGATCATTAAGACTTTAAAATCAACATTACTCAAAAAAAGAAAAAAAATAGCTGTTCCGATTCTATTACCATATCATCATTATTATGAAATTCCCGACAACAGGCAGGTTTTTTAAAGCCTTCCAAAATCTTAATAAATCCCACTTCACTCTCAAATTTGATGGAGACTATTCTACCATTTCTTAGTATTCAGACATTTTAATCCACACCAGTGGGTTATGCACCTCTACCATCAGATTGAGATGGAGCAAAGCTGACATCACAGTATATATAACCCTGCACCGACATCAGCCTACCAGTATATTCCAGCAGATGGTGGGCGTGCATCTTCCTACTGGGAGTTACTTAAAAAATGTATATTATATAGAAAATGAATGAGAAAAGAAGAAGGAAATTGATTCGCCCCGCTCTCATGTGGTGATACCTTATGGTCCCTCCCTCTGTCGAGTTTTCCTGAGGTGATATCTGTGGATCCTTCCCTCAGATGAGTGCCTCGATCTGGTAGCTGGTTTTCCGGCGTGGACTTATTGTAAAAAAAAAAAAAAAAAAAAAGGTGAGAGGCTAGCAAGTACATGAAACAGAGCGCAGCGGTGAAGACCTTTTCCCTCTCCCCCCGCAGCCAAAGCATTATGAATGATATTCAAGAATTGACTTTTCATAGGGCTCGACCTTTGGATAGATTCAGTCCTTTGTCCCAGGCAGCCCAGACGGGGCGTGGGCTCAAGTGGTGGTGCCCCTCCTAACTCCTCAATGAAGGTGTACCGACCCACTCCCAGGTTCAGGAGGGTAGTGGTCTCCTTTCTCTCCTTTTTTATTGGAAGTGGATCAAGATCATGTCAGGCCAGTGGGGTCTGGAGATAAGAGATGGCTATGTTCTGTAGTTTCTGCGTGGTTTGGGACATTTTCTTGGTGTGTCTGTGCAGTACTGTGCTGAAGAGACAGACAGTGGAGTGTAAGTTGTCAGGACTCCTTAGCCTGTGGACTGTGATACCAGGGCCCATGTCTCAAGATAATTTGGACCTATATTCCTTCACCCCATCCTGGATCTCAAGGGAGTTGCCGGCTTTGCAAGTGACTCGTTCCTGCATGGAAACCTTATGCTCGCTGATAAGAGCATTTCAGTCGGGAGTTTATTAATTCTCTGGGTTTTCAGAGGAGTATCTGTATATTCCCTCTGGCTGTTTTATGCGTTTTGCTGTTTTGGGGCGACATTGTCATTTTTGAGCACTGTCCTTTGGATTGGACACCATGCCCAGAACCTTCTCCTAAGGTCGTGGTGCTGGTAGCAACAGTGTTGAGAGAGGATGGCATTCTGATCCACCCATATTTCGAAAATTGGCTAATTCAGATCAAGAGCTATGAAGAAAATTTTCAGGCCCCATGCAGGGTGATCTCCTTGCTGCAGGAACTAAATTGAGTGGTGAAATTGTCCAAGAGCAATCTGCATCCATCCCAGACATTGGAGTATCTAGGTGTAAGAAGCAGAACTGATAGTGCTAGTGTGACTATTGACAGAAATGATACGCCCGGCGGTGTAGTTTTATCTACAGGTGTATGGGATGATGGCAACCATTCGAGAGGTGGTTCCGTGGAGAAGGGCACATTGCATCCTCTTCAGCACACACTGCTTATGCATTGGGGTCTACAGTCTCGGAACTCCTTGAGATGATTTCAGGTACCTGTGGAGATCTACATCAGACTATAGTGGTGGTTGTAAGTGCATCAGCTAATGAGGAGCGTTCCCCTATACGAACACTAGACTGACTACTATGCACGACTGATATGAGCCTCCAGGATTGAGAGGCTTACTGTCAGGAGTTGAAAACGCAGGGGAGCTGTATATAGAGGAGTGCCGCTGGAGCATCAGTCTGCTGGAAGCCTATGCCATTTAGTTGATATGCTTGTGATTTGGCTGTCACTTGCAGGGTCGAACCTTGCAAGACTGGAAGATTGGGCATCCAAATGGCAGATGAAATTTAATGTGCAAGGTGTTGCACATAGGGAAGAATAACCCTTGTTGTAGTTACACGATGTTAGGTTCCATGTTAGGAGCTACCACCCAGGAAAAAGATTTAGGCATCATAGTGGATAATACTTTAAAATCGTCGGCTCAGTGTGCTGCAGCAGTTAAAAAAGCAAATAGAATGTTGGGAATTATTAGGAAGGGAATGGTTAATAGAACGGAAAATGTCATAATGCCTCTGTATCGCTCCATGGTGAGACTGCACCTTGAATACTGTGTACAATTCTGGTCGCCGCATCTCAAAAAAGATATAATTGCGATGGAGAAGGTACAGAGAAGGGCAACCAAAATGATAAAGGGGATGGAACAGCTCCCCTATGAGGAAAGGCTGAAGAGGTTAGGGCTGTTCAGCTTGGAGAAGAGACGGCTGAGGGGGGATATGATAGAGGTCTTTAAGATCATGAGAGGTCTTGAACGAGTAGATGTGACTCGGTTATTTACACTTTCGAATAATAGAAGGACTAGGGGGCACTCCATGAAGTTACCAGGTAGCACATTTAAGACTAATCGGAGAAAATTCTTTTTCACTCAACGCACAATAAAGCTCTGGAATTCATTGCCAGAGGATGTGGTTAGTGCAGTTAGTGTAGCTGGGTTCAAAAAAGGTTTGGATAAGTTCTTGGAGGAGAAGTCCATTAATTAATTAATACTTAGGGAACAGCCACTGCTATTAATTGCATCAGTAGCACGGGTTCTTCTTAGGGTTTGGGTACTTGCCAGGTTCTTGTGGCCTGGTTTGGCCTCTGTTGGAAACAGGATGCTGGGCTTGATGGACCCTTGGTCTGACCCAGCATGGCAATTTCTTATGTTCTTATGAATGGTCTAAATAATGTCAGACAGTGCAACGACAGTGACTTACATCAATTGACAGGGAGGAACCAAGAGCCAGTGGGAAAAGGGGAATTGGATTCAGAGAGCAACCAATGAGGGCCCCAAATTTTACAGTTTGGCGAACAAATAAGCATGAGGGTAACTTGCTGATGCGGCTTTTACTTTCCTTAATCACTGAGCCTGATTCTTTTGATGTAGCTCAATGATTGCTCTCTGCTTCCACAGCAAGAGTTAAGGGAAATTGGATTCAAACAGCATCCGAGGGCCCTGACTTTTGCGGTCTGGTAGACTGATAAGCACGGGGGTAACCTGCACAGTCCAGCAGATACTGGCATAAGCTACTCCTGGGGGAATTCTGCACTACTGCGGAATGCAAAATTTTCACAGAATTCCCCCTCTGCACAGAATTGCCAAATTCTGCGCAGAAAATAGCAGTGGAGACCCTGGCATGCCGCGAACAGATCGCGTCCCGTGGCACATGCTCCACGGTGAAGATGAAGGCCCGGCGCACCATTCGCGGCGAAAAGGGAAGGCCCCCGTGTGCCGTGCTCCGTTCGCGGCGAAGATGAAGGCCTGGCGAGCTGTTCGAGGCACCCGGGGGCCTTTCCTTTTCGCCTCAAACAGCACGCCGGACCTTCATCTTCGCCGCGAATGGAGCGTGGCCCGCGGCATGCCAGTGAGAGAGAATGTGCTTCGGGGAGGGGAGGGTGAGAGAGAGCATGGGGGGGGAGGATGCCGGTGAGAGAGAATGTGTGTGTGTGAGAGAGGGGAGGGTGACAGAGAGCATGGTTGGTAAGGGGAGGTGGGGAAGATGAGAGAGCATGGGAGGCAAGAGAGGGTGGGTGGGGGGATGCTTGAGGGTGGGTTTCAGAGAGAGAGGGAGCCTATATGAGGGGAGGGGGATGCCGGTGAGAGAGAATGTGTGTGAGAGAGGAGAGGGGGTGTGGAGGAGGGTGAGAGACAGCTTGGTTGGTAAGAAGGGGACTGGGGGGGGATGCTAGAGTGGGTTTCAGAGAGAGGAAGCCTATATGAGGAGATTATGAAGGAGTGTGTGTGAGAGAGATTGAGAGCTTGTGTGTATGTGAGGGTGCTAGTCTGTGTGAAGGGATTGTGATTGTGTGAGACAGAGCCTATGTGAAGGGCTGCGTGAGAGAGAGAGACATAGGTAGCCTGTGTGAGGATGTGTGTGTGAGAGAGAAAGGGAGCTTGTGTGGGTGTGTATGCAAGAGAGAGGGCCCTGTATGAGGGGATGTGTGTATGTGGAAGGGACACTCTTACAATGAATGTCTAAGGAAATTCTGCTCAAAATATGTAAAATTCTGCAACTCTAAGTAATAACTTTTTTCTTTAATAATTTAAAATGTAATTACTTAAAGACTGTCATGTAAATTGTATTATTTTGACCAATATAAAGTTTGCAGAATTTTGCAGAACTTTCAGTTTTTGTGCGCAGAATTTTAAATTTTTTTGCACAGAATTCCCCCAGGAGTAATAAGCTTGCTGGGCAGACTGAGTGGATTATTTGGTCCTTTTCTGCCGTTATTTCCTTGTTTCTGTTACAGGAAATAGCCCAACTCCTAAGTACATCTTTAGGAGATCTTAGCCTTGCACATTGCAGGAAAAGACAATGTAAGAGTCGACTTTCTCAGGAGACAGTTTGAATCCAGGAGAAAAGGGAATCCTACAATGAAGCGTTCTAGCTCATAGTGGGCTGCTGAGACCTCCCATTTCTGGGCTTGCTGGCGACATTACACAATACGAAAGTTCCTCACTTCCTCAATCCCAGGAGAGATCTGAAGTTTTTGGGCATTGATGCCCTCATGCAGGAGTGGCCGGAAGGCAGGCTTCTGTATGCCTTTTCCCTGTGGCACATGTTGAGGGAATGATTCGGAGATTCAAGACCCACACGGGATTGATGTTTCTGGCGGTGCCAGATTGGCCCAGGAGGCTGTGCTATACAGATCTGCAAAGGATTCTGGTGGAATATCCTCTCTGATTACTGATCTACAGGGATCTGCTATGGCAAAGGCCTATTTTCGAAGATCCGACTTGAGAAGGCTCAATTGCGGAAGTGTGGGCGATCCACTGCAGTGTTTTCCACCTTGCTTCGAGCACGAAAGTTCTTCACTTCCTTAGCCTATGTTCACATTTGGTGAATGTTTTTGACTTGGTGTGAGGAACAAGGGGTTCATCCTCGTTCGATTAAACCCCACTCAGTTTGGATTTTTGCCAGATGGGTTGTGTAAGGACTTGGACACTAATTCCTTGAAGGTCCAAGTGGCAGCTCTGGCCTGTTTCCGAGGTCACGTGAATGGTGAATCCTTGTTGGCCCATTCGGTTGTGGCATGGCCTTGAAAGAGATAAAGCATCTTCGTGCCCCCTTGTGGTTGCTGGTGCCTTTGTGGAGTCTTAATCTGGTCTGGAATTCTGGCTGGTCTCACCTTTCAATCACTGTTTAGCCTCTGATTGAGGTTACTTACTAGAGGACAACATTCTGGGTGTAGAGTTTCCAAACTGTGGGCTCTGTCTTGCCGGGAACTATCTTGTGGGTGTCTGGGAGCGGTCTAGATGTGAACTGTTCCATCCTTTTGACCAAAGGTGGTTTGGGATTTTCACAAGAATCAATCAGTCCCTGCTGACTTGGGCAGGGAGCGAGAAGTGAATGAATATTGCCTGATACGGACCTTGGATGTCAAGCGGCATATCTTGAGGTATTGGAGGTTCTTAATCTCTCAGGAAGACAGACTGGCTGTTTATGCTCCATGGTGGGAGTAAACAGAGTGAGCCGGCGTTGCAGACTACAATAGCCTGCTGGATTAAGAAGGTTATCACAGTCGTGTATGTGGATGCTGATCAGCCGTTTCCTAGTCAGGTTAGCACTCATTCTACTAGGGCTCAGGCAGTGATATAAAGGGAGATTAGATAGTTGTCTTTTGTCGAGATTTGAGCCACGATGTGTGTTTTCTTACACAACTTCCAGGCATAATTGCCTGGGAGGACACAGCCGTCGCGTGTGTGGTGTTGATTGGAGTGTTGGCAGCCTCCGGTGCTGTTCAAGATTAGCATTGGTACATCCCACTGGTGTGGATTAACCTGTCTGAATGCTAAGAAAGGAGAAATTACTACTTACCTGATGATTTCCTTTTCTTTAATGAAGACAGGTTAGTTCACCTTCCCTCCCTTGGCTGCCGGATGGTGGTGCTGTTGTACTCCTGAGTGGCTGCGTCTGCGGGGATCACCTTTAAGTGTCAAATTCAGTCCCTAGATTAGTGATATTACACTCCTTGTCTGACCTCAATGTTTTCCTGTTAACTGAGCATTTGAATGGTTGTCTTAATGCTAATGATCATGTATTCTTTAGTTGTCCACAGTTGGCTTTTAAAGAGAATACTGGTGGGTTGATTTCAGTGCAAGAGTATATATACAGCGATGTCAGCTTTGCCGTCTCCATCTGCTGATAGGTTAATCCACACCAGTGGTTATGCACCTCTTTCTTCATTAAAGAAAAGGAAATTATTAGTGTTTGCGGCAGTCAAAAAAGCAAATAATGTTAGGAATTATTAGGAAGGGAATGGTGAATAAAACGGAAAATGTCATAATTCCTCTGTATCGCTCCATGATGAAGACCGCACCTTGAGTACTGTATACAATTCTTGTTACCACATCTCAAAAAATATAGTTACACTGGAGAAGATACAGAGAAGAGTGACTAAAATGATAAAGGGGATGGAACAGCTCCCCTATGAGGACTAGGGGATATATGATAGAGGTGTTTAAAATTGAGAGGTCTAGAACAGGTAGACGTGAATTGTTTATGTACTCTTTCTGATAATAGAAGGACTAGGGGGCACTCCATGAAGTTAGGAAGTACCACATTTAAAACTAATCAGAGAAAATTCTTTTTCACTCAGTGCACAATTAAGCTCTGGAATTTGTTGCCAGAGGATGTGGTTAGTGCAGTTAGTGTAGTTCTTGGAGGAGAAGTCCATTAACTGCTATTAATCAAGTTGTCATAGGGATTAGCTACTGCTGTTACTGGCATCAGTAGCATGGGATTTACTTGGCGTTTGGGTACTTGCCAGGTACATGTAGCCTGGATTGGCCACTGTTGGAAATAGGATGTTGGGCTTAATGGACCCTTGGTCTGACCCAGTATGACAATTTCTTATGTTCTTAAGAAGTAATTTCTTGATATGGAACTATAGAGTAAAAGGACCTAGCTTGCAAACAAGCATGCCAAAATACTTTTACAGCTGGAGTCTTTAGTAAATGCCTGTTAGAATATCTTACATTCTACTAGCCTCTTATCACCTTAAACGGCCTTTCAGCTGCTTCACATCTGGGCCTCTTAAGGTCTTGTAAATTAAAAAACTTATGGCTTTCATCTCCAATTGCTTGTGTGCCCTTCCTCATAAATTCAAGGACAGGCTTTCAGGTCTGAAGAAAACAGAAAAGTATATTTGTTTGAAGTTAGCAGGAAGAATCTGAATGAGTAGAGGTTGGTGTTTATAATACAAACAGTTTTGGTACATGAATAAAAACAGAAAAGTCTGTACTTTCTGATAATCACTAACTGGGAGCGACTGAGACAAACCTTCATTTAGGTGTAGATTTATTTTATAAAAATTAACTCCAAAAACCAGTGGTGGCTTGTGTGTAGATGCAGGGGTGCAAAGAGACCAGAGGTACAAAAACTAATGGAAAAGGATGATGGGGAAGGTAGAGAAAGATGAAGGGAAGAGTAGAGAGGAGGATATGGGAGAATATGGTGAATGAAGGGAGACAGCAATGGCTGTAGTGCAATTGCACTACCATCTTTTTAATTCACTGCCTAAAACAGTTCTTTATGTAACTGTTTCTGTGGGACACATAATAGCTGAGGCAGAAAAAGACCACCTGGCCCAACTAGACTACATATATTCCTACCCTCATTGCAAAGATGTACCAAAGCAACTAACCAGAGTATAAGATACAAGTTTTGTATTTTTCGTTATTTGTACTCTGTCATCTTTGGCAGATGAGCATAAAAATTCACACCTAGCACTCCTCCTTTCCTATATTTATTTATCATTCCCTGTACGTACCCGGATCAGTCCAGACTGTGGGTTGAGCCTCCTTTCCAGCAGGTGGAGACAGAATAAAACTGAAAGGATATCTTATATGAGGACAGAGCCTATCCTGTAACCCTTCAGTATTTGTCTGTCTCCAGCAGGTGCAGCACATCTCCCTTCGGTCTCCTGATCTAGGCTAGTCAGCCTTCTTTCTCTTCCTTCCTTCTGGGATCAAGCAAGTACTTATTCCTTAGGGATTTTGTAGTTGTTTTCTTCCTGTTAAAATAAAGTTAAAAAGTTTAGTCAGGAAGTTGTGGATTTTATCTTCAGGAGACGGCACCGTCTCCTGGCTCTTGCCGGACTCAGGGGGGCTTTGCCCCTTGTGCAGTGCATAGCCTGTGTCCGTTACTGCTTCCAGGTATGGGGACAGAGTCTGTCCAGGGCTCGTCTCCCCCCCCTCTGGCTGCCGAAGGGTCTTAATGTTACACTGCTTTGCTCAGTTTATTTAAAAAAAAAAAAAAGGTGACACAGAAACAGGCTTAAGTTTAAAAGTGCTCCCAGTGCTTTTAATACTTACCTACAGCAGCAGACCAATATTCTGTGTCTTTCTCCCCCACCTGGGTTGAACCGGCAGCCAGACAGGCAGGAGTCAGCAGGTTTCCCCCCTGCTTCTCTCCGGACCTCCAGGCTGTCAAACATTTTCTCTGCAGCCTTTTTTTCTTCAGAGCGGCTCTTTCTTTGCTGCGGCAGGCAGCCTGCCTCTTCTCTGCCAGGCCCTTCGTGTTTTTTTTGCGAGGGAACCTCTTCTCTGCCTCCCTGCCGGGTGGGGTAGGTCCCTCCTCGGCAGGGCTGGCAAATTTAGCCCAGGGATTAATTCCCCAGAGCTTGGCCAGGCCGGGAAAGCCTGGGAACGATAGCCATTTTGGGATTTTTTTTGTCGGCTCTGTTTTCGGAGCTCCCTGGGCTGGGGTCCGATTTTTTTGCAACTACCCCCCCCCCCCCCCTGATTTCAGCCCCCTGGCCCCCCAGGATGGTTTTTTGTCACCCTCTTGCCTCTCCTGGACTTCCAGGGCTTGTTTTGTATCTGATTTTGCCCTCCTCCTGCGAAGATTTTATTTAGCTAGCCTTTAGGAGGAGGAGGAAGGTGTGTCGAACCTTTCCCAAAAACGCTGACACTTTTTTAGATGTAAACCAAGAGTATACGACATAAGTTCTGAGAATTTGATTCATCTGCTTGCCTGTCCATATCCCGTGTCCATGTCCCAACAGGGCCTTGTTTCGAATCAACAATTCTTCTTCAGAGGATGTGCTGTTGTATCCAAATGATAGGTATCGTTCGGCGTTTTGCTAAATATTACTGGCCGTGTATACGGTCGCCAGTTGGATTACTGGCCGTGTATATGGTCGCCAGTTGGATTACTGGCTGTGTATACGGTCGCCAGTAATATTTAGCAAAACGCCGAACGATACCTATCATTTGGATACAACAGCACATCCTCTGAAGAAGAATCGTTGATTCGAAAAAAGGCCCTGTTGGGACGTGGACACGGGATATGGACAGGCAAGCAGATAAGTTCTGAGAATTTGATTCAGGTCGTATACTCTTGGTTTACATCTAAAAAAGTGTCGGCGTTTTTGGGAAAGGTTTGGCGTTTTTTAAAGAAACTTATTTAAATTCCTGCTATAGCAGTTAGTGACTTAGGTCACAAATTTACAAAATAATTTTTGATCTAGTATATTGTTTCACTAGTTCAACATTTGAAATATATATTAATACACATCAATTGTGCACGCTGTGCAATCACAGAAAACCTACCACGGGTGGGAGGAGGTTGGTTAGTGATTAAAATCATAACACACTGCTGGATGCAGTGATACGATGAAACCTTCCTCTTCTCTCCTTAAAAATGTTTTTCTTTGGTCTTTTGTTTTTGCTTATTTCAGATAAATAGATATAATAAAAAAAAATTTCAGATAGACACCTTTGTCATACGAAACCATTTAGATGTAGCAAAATAGTTAAATTTCAATATTCGAGGTGGTATTGTGTGTTAGTGAGATCACTATACACTCTAGCATCCTTTCAAATCTGGCCGCCGCCTTGTCGCACTATTTTGTTATCTTGAAATAATCATATACAATCATCCCAAGGTCGCTTTCCGGTTCTGCGGCCAACAGTATCTCGCCACTGCTGCTTTGGATTTCTGCACACCAAATGCATGTCTCTATATTTTTTAGTATGGAAATTTAACTGCCAAGTGGGTAACTACTCTTGAGCTTTCTTAGATCTCTTCTCATACCGGCTGCTTCCTCAGTAGTGTGTCCACTCTTGCAGATTATAGTGTTAATCATAAGAATCTCCTAAAACTCTCTGCAATATTGCTTACAGAGGGGCTTATGTAATAAAGCACATTCCTCATGTTGTAACTTGCTGTTTAGCATGCATTTTCCATGCAAAATTGACCCTTCTATTTAACGGAATTTTGCACAGAAGAAAAACATGGGTTAAAATCTGTGCTAGGATGGGTAGGTTTAAATTCAAGTTGCAGGGCAATGAGTTTATTAGCTATTATCCTTCAATGCAGAGGTGTGTTAGAGGGGAGACTGCTTATCATGTCTTCCCTACCTTCCCCCACCGCACCCCACCGTTGGAAATTTCTTGTGTCCAAGCAGGCATTAAACTTCCTGCATTACTTGTCTGTTAATTCCAGCCTCTCCAAGGAGAAGTGATCAATCCATAAGCAAAAGTGCAGCAGCAGTGTTGGCCCTGGCTGCGGATCAGTATCTAGCTCTGGATCATGTGGACACATTTTGCAGAACTATCTCTGGTACCTGGGAGCAATCACCCAGATCCTCTGGGCTCGGACAGAAATAACTGAATTTTTTCTTTACTTTTACACATCTGGGTGCTTCCTCCTTCCAGACTAAAAGTGACTAGAGCGGGACAGGCATGCTGCCTCGATGTTGCTGAGCCTGTGGTGGCGCATGCAGTCAAGCGCGGCAGAGTACCAGGTGCCAGTTTCTCACTTTATTATTCCCAGCCAGCTTATTATCCCATAGTGAAGAGAGAAACCGTTTCTGGGTGTTGTGGCCATGCGTCCCAGAGAGGCTTTTCCAGCGACAGGATCCTGCCTCCTCACTGAGGCAACACCTGCCGGTAACATGTCTTCCCAGGAGACTCATCCAATGATGAGTCCTGCCTCCCTGCTATGGCCATGCCAACCCTGGAGGTTTATCCAGGCCTGGATCCCATCTTTACTCCATGGCCACCAATGCTGGAGCAGGGGAGGAAGGGAGTAGCCCATGAGGTACATTCCTCTGCCTACACAAGTCTAGCATCCTGAGGACAGGATAATTAATCCGCTTTCCTGAAGGGTAATACAGTTGCGCTCCTTCCCTATAGTGACCCTGCAGCCATGCTGTGGTTACTGAGAGGCTGTATTCACAACACTGGGGGAGAGTGCTGCATGTCTTCTGTAGCCGTTGGAGCATGGAGAAGCTGGAACCTGCAGAACCTGGTTGACTGTTTTTCATTTGCATAGGTTTTGTTTTGCTTGTATTTTTACATGGTTTTTCATTTACCACAGGGTTTTTGTTTGTTTGTTTGTTTGTTTGTTTTTTTACTTCAGTTTGCATCCCATAGTACCATGGTTTTTTTACACACAAATTTAGCCTACATTTTACTGTGGGTTTTATTAAATTGGCCTTAGGTATTGAACAAAATCATCTCTAGCATTGCTCCTTTCCTCAAAGCAAATTACATTTATCACCATGCTCTTTTAATCCTTCAACCAGTTTCCAATCCATTTAGGGTTGCTTTTATGTGTTAAATCATGTGGGCGAAACTTGAAGTGTGGCAGTTGGATCATAGATCAGTTACACCTCCGATACCAAGTGAGCTCAGGCTGTAGCACTGATAGAGCAGACTAAGATTTGAAACTGTTGTCCTTTGAAGAAGCCAACTGCCACTTTTGTGTCAATCCCCCTGCCAGCTGTAAAGCCCAGTGCTGGAGGAGATGGCAAGGGTTTCCAGGGCCTCTTGGGCGTGCAGTCTGGGCAGGAAGGGTTCTTGGAGGAGAAGTCCATTAACTGCTATTAATCAAGTTTACTTAGGGAATAGCCACTTCTATTAATTGCATCAGTGACATGGGATCTTCTTGGTGTTTGGGTAATTGCCAGGTTCTTGTGGCCTGGTTTGGCCTCTGTTGGAAACAGGATGCTGGGCTTGATGGACCCTTGGTCTGACCCAGCCTGGCAATTTCTTATGTTCTTAAAAAGAGAAAAAGTATGTGGGGTGGGGAAGGGGAACCCCCACAGACACCAGTCCAAATCCTTTTTCTAGCTGTTGCCATATGGCAGTGCATAATCATTGATGATGAAATGCTGTCCTGCAAGTATGAAACAATATTAATCAGTTCCCTCTAGTCCTCCACTGGTGTGCAAAGCTCTTGTCAGGTTGCCTATGCTCTATGGGCAGTCATAGGCAGTCGAGTACAGTGATGAGCAGAAATCCCAAATTGTGGGACACTATCAGAGTTAAAATGGGGATTCAGAATTGGAGATACAAGTTTCAGTAACAGGCACAAAAGGGGGTTGAATTATCTTGTGAACAATAGCACCATTCGTAAAAGCTTCAACCGTGGCTACTGTCTTTCGTTGAATCTTTAATATACATATATAATTCATTCATCTTAAGTAAAACTCATTTTCCACCTGAAATAATCTTACATTTTCCAGTGCCAGATTCAAAATTGGGTAATGCATAGGCAAGGGGGGTTTCCCCCTTATCCGAACTTATGGAGCTGCCAAGGACCCAGAAAATTCTGACCCCACTTCGGCCAGATCCTTCCTTCTCAAAATACTCACCCACTCCTCAGAGTTGCAGCACTGCTGACCCTACAGCAGCAATAACTCCAATTAAATTCAGTGTAGAGGCCTGTGACTCCTGGTGTGCTGAAAGGTAGTGTGTGCTTCCTACCCTTGCACGAGTTTCCATGATGATTGGAAGCCCATGAACAAAGAGAGGAGGTATGGCCAATATCATACGTTTTGGCACGTGAGGGCTCTCAAGCTTCATGCTGAATTTTAAGAGTTGCTGCTGTGGGGGTCAGCGTTAGGGCAGCACATGTCCCAGATGATGACGTGGCAGATTGGGAACTCCAGTGCCTTAAATTTGTTGCCTGTGCCTAAATCCAGGCCTTCTGTTTACTTACCTTATGCTTGGATCAGAAATGGCTGGCATTCAGGTTGCAAACTCTTAAGGATTTTCCTTGCCAAATGTAATATCAATGCGGGACAATTTTGTTAAGTGGCTGTGATGAGGCTGAGATAGAAGCACATTTTATGTAAAGCAGTGGAATGCTGTCCTAGAGTTGGAGAGTAAAATCAGTTTCAAACTTGTACTAATTCAGCCTTTTTATGTCTGTTACCATGCACATATATTTTCTACATTTTCAGTAGAAAACTTTAAAAATATCAAAAAACTTAAGCATGGTTGTAAGTTTAATGCTATGAAAAAGCATTTTTGTAATGTGCATCTTCTATTGATAGAATAAAGAACCTCTATTGAACTAAAAAAAAAAATCCTAAAATAGCAGGCAAAGCTAACTAAACAGGGTATAAAAACATCTAAAATAAGATTTATTTTTCAGAAACTTGTAGCCTGACTAGGTCTTTTTAAAGTTTTTTGATTCTTAAGGTTCATCATGCACTTCATTCAGCACCACTTGGCCGTATAAGCAAGGACTTAACCAGCTAAGTGGCGGCAGCTGAATATCTGACTACATTTAATGGCCACCACCACTTAGACAAATAAGTACTTTCCTGGCTAAGTGGTGGGCAGGAAATGGTCATTTTGGGGAAGAGTTACTTATCTAGTTAACTTAGCTGGATAAGTGCCGATTTTCAGTAGCAGCTCTAAAGTGAGTAAGGCTTATCTGGCTAACTAACAGTTCAGCAGTTTAGCTGTGCTAAGTTTAATATATTAAACTTAGCTGTTTAATTTTGAGTATCAACCTCCATGAGTTCAAGCTTAAGACTGTTGGTTCACCTTGTAAACATGTTAATTTGTTTGTTACACTACTATGTAGACAACACTGTTTAAATGTAAAGGATATATATTTAAAAATATACTTTTCTTCATTCTAGGCGAGCTCACCTCCGCCTGTGTCTAGAACGTTTAAAAGTGCTGATACCATTAGGACCAGACTGCACCAGGCACACAACACTTGGGCTTCTTAATAAAGCCAAAGCACACATCAAGGTAAGAATTATATTTGAGAGTTACCAGAACTTTTAGTTTCTCTGACAGCAAGTAAATCTCACCCAGTAGCCAAAATTAATTTTCTGCTGAGCAAGGCTTTAGCTGAAAATCTACTTTAAAAATTGTTCCATATAGCTTCTTGTAGTAAACTGTTCAGTACCTAACAGAGGTGAATGCAGTCAGTTAGTATTGACACAACAATTAAGATAAAAAAGATTTGTATTGTGATTCTCAGGGTTTGCTGTTTGATGGATGAAGAAAACAAATTACTTACAGAAAAATTCTGTAAGTCCATAGTCTTTCCATGTTCCTCTGCTACTTTATCTTTATCAAAATTTATGAATCGCTTAACATGAATCTAAGTGATGTACAAAAAAATCAATCAAAGATTCAAAATGCATTGAACTTACATGCTGTTCTGGTCTTAATCATCTGACTTCCTAACAAAATGAATAATATGCTTGCATAAATAAAAATGCCTTTAATAAAGACTTAAAAGTTTTCAAGCTGTCTGACAAAAACAATACTCTGTAGTTTATTAAAAATTCCTAAGTCATCAGATTTGCCTGGATGGGCTATCCCTGTGTTTGATCAGAGGGTCAGTTGCAAAAAAGTTCAAAGTGACATACTGTCTGGAGTGCCCTCTACTGGCATGAAAGGACACTGAAGAATTCAGTTTCAGAATGGGCTTCCCCTTCAGCTTATGACAAACCACTAGGACATCTTTGTGTATGTGAATCAATAATCAAGGATAAAGGAGTTGATCACCTTTAGAATGCACTCTTTTGAAAGGGGTGGTGTTAGTTTATGAGATTAGAGCCCTTTACACAGGGTAGATTGAGATAGAGAACAGAATTTGTAAAAACAGCAGTGCTAGATTAGTTTGTTAGTTAAATATTTGACCATTATAAATAAAAAAAAAAAAAAATTAAGGTGTTCCCTGTACGTACAAGGATCAGTCCAGACTGTGGGTTATGCTCCCAGTCCAGCAGGTGAAGTCAGAAGCAAAAACTCGAGGGGAGGTCTATATGACATCACCCCCTATGCCTCAATCCTCAGTATCTTCTGACTCCAGCAGGTGTGAGCAGGGGACTTAACGGTCCCAGCACAGGTTTTTCTAGGTTTTAGGCCTTTTCCTGTTTCTTTTGAGGGATCAAGATAATTAAAAAAAAAAAAAAAAAAGTAGTATTTAGTTTTAATATAGCCTTTGTTTCAGACTTTTGTCTGGTAATTTTTTGACAGGACCTTGTTGGCTTACTGTTTTCTGTTTTCACTTTCTTTTTAAGTTTTTTATTTCAGAGACAGTACATTTCACCTCTTGCCGCTTCTGGCGGCACTGGAGGGCGGCGTTTCTAGCTAATTTTCCTGTCACGTTTGAACACCCTCCTCCCGGCTCTCCTACCCACTGCTCCGCGAAGCGCCATTCCGCAGGGCTGCCGCCTTCTGGGAGGTCCTTTCCGACACCCTCCCTTGCTTCGGTAGGAAGAGGGAGGGTGTCTTAGCATTTTTGCTAAAAACTACGACCTTTTCAGGTCTCTGCCGCGCTGTCTGGTTCCTGCCTCCCCAAGGGAAGGATTTTCTCTCTCATGTCGCGGACGTCGACTTGTGTTTCCTGTGGGCGTTTGGGGAGTCGCCTCTCGGACGAGGGGCTGTGCTCCGACTGTAAAACCCACCGAAAAAGTTGGCACGCCATCGGGGGAAGGCACAGGACACCAAATGGAAGACGGCACTTGCTCGTCAGCGGCAAGCCCCGTTCCGCTGAGCGCAGGAACGGCGGCCATTTATTCTCTGAGGAGGAACTGGCGCTTCAGATTGTGAGGAGCTGGGGGACCCAGTTCCTCGTCAAGCTGCCATTTCAACCCTACGGTCGGCTCAGGAGAGCAATTTAAGGTAGGGGAAACCCCTGGGAGGGGCTTCCTCCAGGTTTGCCAGGTTTTTTCCCCGAGGTTTGTGGTTTTAATGCATCGCGCTTTTTTACAGAGCTGCGGTCAGCCCTAGCTTCGACCTCGGGTCCTCCTCCTGCCAAGATATCACGTTTGGATCCCTCTCTAGGGGGACCTTCGGCACAGGGTGTGAACCATCCTATAATTTCCACTCCGATTCTTTCTAAGCCTCCATGGGTCCACCACGGACCTCTCCGGTTATCCCACAGGGAAATGTGATTCCAGACCCACTAGGAGAGGATCCTACGCTATCAGTTCAGGTTGAAAGGGAGACGATCCCACGGGTACTTCGCATCTTCCAATTAGAGGAGTTGGAGGGTCCATTCCACAATATTCTCCAGGAGATGGACATTGACCCTCCCCCGGATCCAACTCCTTCAGACCCCAAGATTAAGAAGGGAGACCCCCTCCTTGCGGGTCTTCGTTCCCATGGCTAAAGCTTTTCCTACACACCCCAGTTTCTTACAACTGATTTCTAGGGAATGGGAACTCCTGAGGCCTCCTCAGGGTAACAGAGCTATGGAAAAATTATATCCTCTTCCGGTGGATTTTCTGGACCTCCTTAAGGTACCGGCAGTGGATTCTGCAGTCTCTGCGGTGACTAAAAGCACCACCATCCCTGTCACGGGCGGTCCAGCCTTGAAGGACTTACAGGATAGGAAGTTGGAAGTTTTTCTGAAAAGAATTTTTGAGGTTTCGGCTCTCGGAGTACGAGCGGCTATTTGCACCGCTCTTGCACAGAGGGCGGGCTTACGTTGGGTTCAACAACTACTCACCTCGCAGGACCTCCCTACTTCTGAGGCTCAACAGGCAGATAGGTTAGAGTCCGTGATTGCTTATGGTGCCGACGTACTCTATGACCTTCTTAGAGTTCTCTCTCGGTCGATGGTTGCAGCAGTTTCGGCCCGCCGTCTTCTGTGGCTTCGTAACTGGTCAGCGGACTCTTCTTCCAAGACACGTCTGGGTTCTTTGCCTTTCAAGGGAAAGTTCCTCTTTGATGAGGACTTGGATCAGATAATCAAGTCCCTGAATGAGAATGCAGTACATAAGCTTCCAGAGGACAGGCCTCGTTCAGCTAGATCCTTTAGTTTCTCAAGAAACCGATCCCGGAACCAGCGACGCACTCGTGTAAACAGACAACAACCAGCGTCAAGGACTCCTTCCTATCGCTCACAAGGCTGGAATCGGTCCTTTCGAGGTCGGCGGACAGGTAAAGAGGCTACAGCGACCCGCTCAACCTCTAAGCCGTCGCAATGATGCCAAGTTAGCCCACGAGCTGACTCCGCGGGTGGGGGGCCGGCTCTCTCTCTTTTACAGGGAGTGGGTTCGAATCACTTCGGACCAGTGGGTCTTGGACATCCTAAGACAAGGTTACGCGTTGGATTTTGTCCGCGCCCCCAGAGACAGATTTCTTTTCTCTCCTTGCGGTTCTCTCCACAAACAGCAAGCCGTCCGTCAGACTCTCCAGCGACTGCGTTCTTTAGGAGCGATAAGACCAGTGTCAGTCACCGAGCTGGGTCGAGGTCACTACTTCATTTATTTTGTAGTTCCCAAGAAGGAGGGATCCTTCCGGCCCATTTTGGATCTCAAGACTGTCAACAGAGCACTCCGGGTTCCTCGCTTCCGCATGGAAACGCTCAGGTCGGTCTTAGCAGCGGTCCATCGAGGGGAATTTCTCGCTTCTTTGGACTTGACGGAGGCGTACCTCCATATTCCATCCATCCGGATTTCCAACGCTTCTCCGTTTCAATCCTGGGAGCATTTCCAATTCAAGGCGCTACCTTTTGGTCTAGCCACAGCTCCTCGAGTTTTACAAAATTATGGTTGTAGTCAGCGGCCCTTCGTCGGGAAGGAATTCTGGTTCACCCATATCTCGACGACTGGCTTATTCGGGCAAAGTCCCGAAGACAGGGGATCCTTGCAGTAGAAGGGTAGTGTCCCTGCTTCAGTCCCTGGGCTGGATAATCAACTACGACAAAAGCCGTCTTACTCTCATCTCAGTCGTTGGATTTTCTGGGCGCTCACTTCAACACGAGAGAGGGAAAAGTGTTCTTACGTCCAGAGCGAGCGCAGGCATTGAGAGAACAGGTCTCTCGTTTCTTGACTCTCCAAGTTCCAACAGCCTGGGATTATCTACAAGTACTGGGGACTATGGCATCCACGATCGATCTAGTTCCATGGGCTTTGCGCATCTTCGGCCTCTACAGAAGGCTCTGCTATCCCGTTGGAAGCCGACATCTCAAGAGTACAGTGCGGTTCTTCCAATTCCACCGGCAGCTCGACTCAGTCTCCTTGGTGGTTGGACCCTCACAATCTGGCCCAGGGAGTATCCTTGGAGACACCGGATTGGTTAGTAGTCACCACGGATGCCAGCCTCACGAGTTGGGGGGCGGTATGCCAGTCGAGCTCCATACAAGGAATGTGGACACACGAGCAAAGTCAGTGGTCCATCAACCAGTTGGAGACAAGGGCCATTCGCCTTGCCTTACAGGGATTCCTTCCTCTTGTTCGTCAAAGAGCAGTCAGGATTCTCTCGGACAATGCAACCACGGTATCTTACATCAACCGTCAGGGAGGCACGAGGAGTCACCTGGTTGCGTGGGAAGCGGAAAGGCTAATGCAGTGGGCGGAACAACACTTGTTCGGTAGCGCCTCTCACATCGCAGGCATAGACAACGTTCAGGCGGATTTTCTCAGCCGACAACGTCTGGATCCGGGAGAGTGGGAGCTCTCCAGAGAAGCGATGATTCTCATAGAAGATCGTTGGGGTCCCCACGTAGATCTCATGGCCACAGCCAAGAACACAAAGGCCACTCGTTTCTTCAGCCGCAGGCGAGAACGGGGCAGAAGGGGTAGATGCTCTGGTCCTCCCGTGGCCCAGAAGATTCTTCTTTGTCTTTCCCCCGTGGCCCTAGTGGGAGGGTCTTCGTCGCATAGAAGTTCACCCAGGACCGGTAATTCTGGTAGCCCCGGAATGGCCAGGAGACCATGGTTCGCGGACCTACTTCTCTAGTTCGCGAAGGGCCGATTCGCTCAGTCATCTTCCTCGTCTTCTCAAACAGGGTCCCATATATTTAGAAGAGGCAGATCGCTTCTGTCTTGCGGCCTGGCTTTTGAGAGGCGCAAGTTGAGACGCAAGGATATCCGGAGGCAGTTATTCCACTCTATTGCGGTCTAGAAAGACTCCACCTCGTCACTTATGTCAGAGTTTGGAAAGTTTTTGAGGATTGGTGTGTTGGTCGTGACATTGTACCAGATAACGCCTCGGTGTTCAAGTCTTAGCTTTCTTCAAGCTGGCCTTGACATGGGTCTTGCATATAACTCCCTTCGGGTACAGGTGCAGCGTTGGGAGCGTTGTGCAGACGGGATGCTTTCTCCACTCTCTCTCATCCAGATATACTCCGTTTTCTTAGGGGCGACGGCAATTGAATCCTCCTTCCAGATCGCCATGTCCCTCTTGGAGTCTCAATTTGGTTCTCGAGGCTCTTGTAGGACTCCGTTTGAGCCTTTACGTGCGGCCACCATCAAAGACCTCACTCTAAGTCTGTCTTCTGGTAGCCATAAGTTCAGCTCGTCGTATTTCAGAACTCCAAGCTTTGTCCCGAGAACCTTACCTCCGTATTTCTGAGACGGTATTTCCCTAAGGACGTTCCCTCTTTTCTTCCAAAGGTGGTTCTTCTTTCCACTTGAATCAGTCGGTAGAACTCCTTCTTTCTCGTGTCTGATTCCAGACAGCTCAGTCTGGATGTTAAAAGATGTCTCATGCAGTACTTGGCTCCACAATGATTTCGTCTCACGGATCATCTTTTTGTTCTATGGTCAGGCCCCAGGAGGGGTCAGATGGCTTCTAAGACAACCATTGCTCGATGGTTGAAGGGTGATTGCTGCTGCATATATAGGGAAAGGGCGCCAACCACCTCTGGGGTTAAGGCACATTCCCTTCGGGCGCAGGCTGCGTCCTGGGCAGAAAGTTCTTTGGTGTCTGCTCAAGAAATTTGTAGAGCGGCCACCTGGAAATCTACATACTTTCTCTAGACACTATCGTTTAGATGTTCGGGCTCCGGGTTTCGGTTCCTTTGGAGATAGTGTCTTGAGAGCAGGGCTGGTTCGGCCCACCCGGAGTAGGGAAGCTTTGGTACATCCCACAGTCTGGACTGATCCTTGTACGTACAGGGAAAAGAAATTATTCCTTACCTGCTAATTTTCGTTCCTGTAGTACTAAGGATCAGTCCAGACGCCCTCCCTAGTTTTAAGGGTTGTTTGGGATAAGCCTCTGCTCGTCACTCCTATTCTTTCTGCTTCTTATAAACTCCCCTGGGGCTCCAGGGTTTTCTGTTTACACAGTTCAGTTGACAAGTTCCTTTTGTGAGTTGTTTTTTTAGTTTAATCTTCGTTCATATTGTTGAACAAGTGTTATTCTTGATCCCTCCGTCTCTTCTCTTTGGCTTTTAAGTTTAGTTACTGAGGATTGAGGCACAGGGGGTGACGTCATATAGACCTCCCCTCGAGTTTTTGCTTCTGACTCCACCTGCTGGACTGGGAGCATAACCCACAGTCTGGACTGATCCTTAGTACTACAGGAACGAAAATTAGCAGGTAAGGAATAATTTTCTTATTTTGCTAATCCACAGACCGATACATGTAAAAATGGAGACAGCACAGGTAACTGAAGAATACATTTGGGGAGAGAAATTATTTTTCTCCAAGGACAAGCAGGATGGTAGTCCTCACATATGGGTGACATCATCGGATGGAGCCCTGTCACAGAACGCTTTTGTCAAAGTTTCTAGAACTTTTGACTGGCACACTGAGCATGCCCAGCTTTCCACTAACCCTGTGGCCACACAGGGTCCCCCTTCAGTCTCTTTTTTTTTTTTTTTCTGCGCAGCAGTTGCCTCGCGGTTCTTAGGAGCTCTGTGGGAATTTCTCACAATTCTTTTCCTCACTGAACTTTTTGAACATTTCTTCACACTTTTTCCTCGTCCTGGGGTCCCTCATCGTGTACCGACCTCCGCTAACGCTTTGGTAAGTTTAGCACGTTTTTTGCAGTCGGTTCCCGGTGATGTACTTCTCGGTGTCCGACGACCACCGACTGCGTGCCGCCCCCTTTTTCACTATGGTGACCGAGTTTCAGAAGTGTCCCGAGTGTCCGAGGATTATGTCCATTACGGACCCTCATGACGTCTGCGTTTTATGCCTTGGGCCTTCCCACGATGTCCAACATCGCACTAGTTATGCTCAAATGACCCCTAAAGGCGACCGTGCTCGCCTGGAGAATGGAGCACTTGTTTGCTTCAAAGCACTCGTCGCCATTGACTCCAGGTAAGAGCGCACCAACTCGAAAGATTCCGTCGTCTTCGACCCCTTCTCCATCGACGTCTCAACAGCATCGAGAAACCAGTGATCGTCCGTCACCGGCATAGTCACATTCGAAGACCTCAGCGTCCTTGTCCGGGCCAAGCATCGCGAGAAGCATCGTCACCGGCACCTACGTGCATCTTCGTCCGGTACCAGCACTGACAAGGCAGCAGCATCTACCTCGGCCGAGCCGCCTTATAAAAAGTCCAAGGGAGAGGAGCCCCCTATCCTCCTCTGGACCCAGGACTCCGAGGCGTTCCCCACCTGCAACGGTGCCGGGTGCCGAGACTCCACAAATTCTAGTGGACCCTCCAGCAATGACTAGCCATCCTCCAACCCCGGGCGCCACATTATCTATGCCAGCCTTCCGGGAGGAATTGGACTATATGGTCCAAGAGGGCAGTGTAAATGCCCTTTGGGGCTTCCAGTCACCACCGGCGCCGACCCCGATACCAACGCCTGATCCGGTGCCTGTTATTTTGACTCCGCTCCTCGAGCGTTTGGACATCCTTATCGGTGCCCTTCCATCGGTGCCCACACCTTCAGGATTATTGGCACCGATTCCTCCCCCGGCATTGATTCCAATCCCTGTATCTTCGGATGATGACTTTGCAGCCCATGGCTCCTCCCCTCCCCCCCGGGAGCCACCGATGCCGGAACAGATTCCCGGACCTTCAAGCTTATTCGCTCCTCGACGTCCATCGAAGATACCGATGCTTCCAGTGCCAGCGCCACCGTCCTCTGTGCCGGCACCACCATTCTCGATGACTCCTCATTTTCCATCGGTGCCACCCTCCCATCCATCTGGACTTGGACTTCTACCCCCATCTGAAGGGCCACGGGGTGAAGGGGACTCACCATACAATCCTTGGGGGGGGACGGGGGGGGGGACGATTCCTCTGACTCACAAGTTTCTGAAGAGCTTTTGTCAGAACCTTCACCCCCGGAAGGCGCCGCTCCCCTCCGGAGGACCTCTCCTTTGCTAGTTTTTCAAGGAGATGTCCAAAACCATTCCTTTCAAATTGCAGACGGAAGAGGACGCCAGACATAAAATGCTGGAGGTGCTACATTTGTGGATGCTCCTAAAGAGGTCATGGCAATTCCTGTCCATGAGGTTCTTCTAGACCTCTTTCACCGCATCTGGGAGCACCCAGGAACTGTGCCTCCAGTAAACAGGAAAATTGACGCCACATACCTGGTTCATCAAGCCCCAGGTTTTCAAAAGAGCCAATTACCCCACCAATCCGTAGTGGTGGAATCCGCTCAGAAAAAGGCTAAGATCTCAGCCTCACTCTTCTGCCCCACCTGGGAAGGAACAAAAGTCATTGGATGCTTTAGGCCACAGAGTTTCCCCAGGGCTCCGTAATGATGGCTCGTATAGCAGCCTATCAACTTTATATGACACAGTACACCAGAAATCTCTGGAAACAAGTCCAAGATTTTTCGGAAACCTTACCTGACTAATTCCAGAAGGATTGTCCTCCATCCTACAAAAGGGCCGGAAAACATGAGGTCCTTCCCTGCACAAGGGAAAATTTGTTTGGTGACAAAGTTGAAGAGGCAGTGGCGCAACTCATGAAACCCTGCGCCAATTGTCCACTGTCCACTCAGATTTCTCGTCCACAACCAAAAGAGGTTTTAGGCAAGATACTAGGAAGCTAACCTATAGACCACGTAGGTACTACCCTCCTCCATCCCGTGCTAGCCCAACCACACCCTCTCACAGAGGCCAACCTCGACAGCACAGACCTCCCCCCAAGGTTCAACCAGCCCCTCAGACTGGTCCTGCAGCGGGTTTTTGACTCCCATCTAGAGAGCAGCAGTAAACCTCCTCCCCCCAATCATTTTTCTTGTGGGAGGCCGCCTGTGCCACTTCGCCACCAATTGGCCAACAATCACCACCGACCAATGGTTACCATCTAAATTTCCTTACACTGCCCTCAGACTCTCCACCACGTCCAGCGTGGAGTCTGACAGATCACACTCCACTTCTCGAGACGGAACTCTCTATCCTACTGCATTCCAAAGCTGTAGAACCAGTTCCCCGAATGCAGCGAGGAAGAGGGTTCTACTCTCAGTATTTTCTGATTCCAAAATATCCGGCGGCATACGCCTCATCTTGGAACTCCGAGCCCTAAACAAGCATCTTCGCAAGGAGAAGTTCAGGATGGTTACTTTGGGAACCATGCTCCCTCTCCTGCAAAAGGGAGATTGTCTCTGTGTAGCAGTAATGAAGAGCTTTCATCACGCAGGCAGGAAGAGGGAGGGCAAAGAGGGCAAAGAGGGTTTGTCCTCCCGAGCCTCTTCCTTTTATTGTACATTCATACAAAGGCAGATGATGTGTCCATTACATGATTGGCTACTTTCCCATAGCCAACAGAAGAGTCATTACACCATTGGCTTTGGCTCAGGGGTGTGCACGGATCATATCATTGGCTGCTGAAATCTATACCTCCTGACTTTGTCCGGGCCTCTGACTAGGGAACACCACCCAGCCCTTCTTTCAGGCTAACAGGATTAATTATAGGCCAGAGAAATACATGAAGTCAGGTATCCTCTCCTAGGCAGAGAGGCTTAAGCACAAGTGATGCTTTATTCAGGCAAATGTCAGGGAGAAGGGAAGTTAGTGTTTAAACCTGATGAAATGGCTTGCTGGCAAGCGCATATTTCCCACATCTCTGCTCTCTGGATCTTCAGAAGGCTTATGCCCATATAGCAATATTCCCTCCTCATCGAAAATATCTCCAATTCATCGTAGGTCAGACATTTCCAATAAGAGTGCTGCCGTTCGGTCTTGCATCAGCACCCCAAGTATTCACGAAATGTGTGGCAGCGTACTTGAGACAGCACACTATCCATGTCTACCCATATTTAGATGATGGCTACTCAAGAGTCCATCCAGGGAGAGAGTGCTTCAGTCCCTCTCTTACCATACACCTGCTACAGTTGTTGGGATTTCTCATCAACTATCCCAAATCTCATCTGACTCCGTCACGCACCCTCTTGTTCATCAGAGCAGATCTGAACACCATTACAGCCAGAGTTTTTCCCCAAGGGATCGAGCACACACACTGTCACGCATGGCCAAAGCAGTACAAGACTCGTCAGACAATTTCAGCTTGTCAACTGCTAACCTTGCTGGGACATATGGCATCCACAGTTTACATTACCCCAATGGCTTGCCTAGCCATGAGAGTAACACAATGGACTTTAAGGACCAGTGGTCCCACTCAAACAAAGATCTGTCACAAATGTCTGCATAACCAGCCAACTTCGTCACTCACTGGCTTGGTGGATACAGGAGTCCAATCTCCAGATAGAACTACCCTTCCAGCCACCAATCCTCAGATTACATTGACCACGTATGTCTCCAACTTAGGTTGGGGAGGCCATATCAACGAATTACAAACCCAAGGAACCTGGACCAGAGTGGAAGCAAACCACCAGATAAACTTTCTGGAGCTCCGGGCGATACGTATGCCCTATTCACATTTCAGGATTGCCTATCCAACAAAGTAATCCTAATTAAACAGACAACCAGGTAGCAATGTGGTATCTAAACAAGCAAGGGGCACAGGCTCTTACCTGCTATGTGCAAAAGCAGCACAGATCTGGGCCTGGGCTCTATCACATGCCATGCTGCTGAGAGCAACCTCTACCTGGTAGGCATAAACAATGTGATGGCAGACCATCTCAGCCGGACCTTTCATCCCCACAAATGGTCCCTAGATCCCACTGTGGAGAACCGAATATTCCACCAGTGGGGTCACCCAGACATTGACCTGTTTGCGTTTTTTTACAACCGCAAGGTTGACCGCTTCTACTCTCTACAACCGCAGCTGCAAGACACCACCGATGGATGCCTTCGCCCACTCGTAGAGCACGGGTCTACTATATGTATACCCTCCTATTCCACTCATCAGCAAGACTCTTGTGAAGTTACAACAAGACTGGGACACAATGATCCTCATAGCCCCATACTGGCCGTGACAAGTTTGGTTTCCCATTCTACGTGACCTCTCAGTCCAGCAACCAATTCGCCTGGGCACGGCACCAATTCTAATAATGCAGAACGACTGACTGTTCATCATCCGAACCTCCAGTCTCTGTCTCTGACAGCCTGGATGTTGAAAGGTTGATTCTGTAATCCCTTAACCTTTCTAACGATGTGTCCCAGGTCCTCATAGCTTCACAGAAGCCTTCTACTAGGAAATCTTACCATTCAAAGTGGAACAGATTCTCCTTGTGGTGCATGACAGCAAGGTTCCTGGACTACCTATGGCACCTCTTGGAGTCTGGCCTACAAACTTTCTTCATCTGAGTACATATAAGTGCCATAGCTGCTTACCATAAAGGTATAGGAGATGCCCCAATTTTGGCGCAACCCCTAGTAGGGCGCTTTATGAGAGGCTTAATACAACTGAAGCCTCCACTGCATCCCCCAATTATGGCATGGGACTTCAATGTTGTGCTAGCATGGCTCATTTGACCTCCATTCAAGCCCCTACACTCCTGCGAGCTATGACATCTCATTTGGAAAGCTATTTTCCTAGTGGCTATAACATCAGCTCGCAGAGTCAGTGAGCTACAGGCACTGGTAACGTACCCACCTTAAACCAGATTTCTCCACGACCGTGTAGTGCTCCGCACTCACCCTAAATTCTTGCCGAAGGTAGTGTCTGACAACTTAAATCAATCCATAATACTGCCCACCTTTTTTCCAAGACCTCACTCACACCCAGGTGAGCGGGCCCTGCATTCCTTGGACTGTAAGAGTGCGCTCGCCTTTTATTTAGACTGCACTGCAGCCCATTGGAAATCCACACAACTTTATGTCTCTTTTGATAAGTCCAAACTGGGAGTTGCGGTGGGCAAGCAAACCCTGTTCACCTGGCTGGCAGACTGTATTTCCTTCTGCTATCAACAAGCAGGCCTTCTGCTAGAGGGACAAGTGAAAGCGTATTCAGTCAGAGCCATGACAATGTCTGTAGCGCACCTCCGTTCGGTTCCTATTGCGGACATCTGCAGAGCTGCTACTTGGAGCTCTCTCCGTACCTTCGCAGCTCATTATTGTCTCGACAAGGCTGGCAGGCAAGACTGTGTCTTTGGCCAGTCTGTGCTACGTAACTTGTTTCCAGTTTAGTAACCCAACTCTTCCTACCTACAGCCCACTGTGAATTTCAGGCTGCCCTACTTAACCAACAGCACCCTTGTTGTTGTGCCTGTTGCACATTGTTGGGTGCTGCTTGGTTTGCTTTGGTCGGTGTGACGCTCTCACCGGTCTGTACACCGTCTCTTGCGTCTGTTCCCGGGATCCAATCCCTGCAGAGCTTCCCTGGTCCCTTGGAAACTCAAAATAGCAATTTAGTAATATTTATCCTACAAGTTCCCAGGTGGGAATTGAACCCTCACCACCTGGATGGAAGGCCGATGCCTTCCCCACTGAGCCAGCAACTCACTGTCTAACCACTGGCTTCAGAAGTCCCTCTCAATGTCCATAGCTCAGGAGTCCGGCCCCACTGGGCCTAACTGCCACCTCCCTCCGTACCTCTGGGAGCTCAACACTTCCCCAGAGATACAGCCACCCACCGGCAGTTCTCCAGGCAAAGTGTCCTTGTTGTATGTCCAAACAACAGAAGTCCCCACGCTCACCTTCCTTGTGATAGTGGTTGAAGTCCTTCACACCGTCGGGGATATCCAGTGTCCAAGTTTCCCCGAGCAGCCAGGCAGCCCGTTCCTTCCTCCTCAGTCCCCGGCAGGAGACTGAGACTGCTCTCCTAGGGAGTCCTTTTTATCCTGTGGCTAACTCCGCCTCTTCCGCCAGCTGTTTGGCTCCTTTAGCCACACCCTCAACTTCCCACACCTGTGGTTCCTCCGGTCCCACAACATCTGGGGGAAGGAACCAAGGGACGTCTCCCGCCTGGTGCTGCTATACTTTCCTTCCCCCCCCTTCCCTTGAATCTTTGGTTCCTGGGTCTTTATCTGACGGTTCTGGTCTAGCATAGTGACCCCGTCAGTCGGGCATCCTATAGCTCGCTGTTCACCCATATGTGAGGACTACCATCCTGCTTGTCCTGGGAGAAAGCAGAGTTGCTTATCTGTAACAGATGTTCTCCCAGGACATCAGGATGTTAGTCCTCACAAAACCCACCCACTACCCCGCGGAGTTGGGTTCGCCTACGTTTTCTTATTTTATTTTTCACTCGTACTTTTTGTTACAAACGAGACTAAAGGGGGACCCCTTGTGGCCACGGGGTTAGTGGCATGCTGGGCATGCTCAGTGTGCCAGTCAAAAGTTCTAGAAACTTTGACAAAAGTGTTCCGTGACAGGGCTCCACCCGATGATGTCACCCATATGTGAGGACTAACATCCTGCTGTCCTGGGAGAACACCTGTTGCAGGTAAGCAACTCTGCTTTCCGTGAAGCTTAAGCCTTATGGCTGTGGAGCTCGCGTTTTTTGGTGATAATTCACTTCCAGTGTTGTGTAGGGTCCCTCTGCGTTTCGCGAGTTTTTTCTTCATTGCTTTTGGTAAATTTTTCTCTAAAACTTGTGGTCGATTACAGACAGTGTTGCCCTCTGGTGGCCACTGGCCATCAACTGCGTGGTGCGTATTTTTTGAGATGGCATAGTCTGACTTTTGCCGATGCCTCCGGCCTATGTCCATCACAGACCCCCACAAGGTCTATGTCCTTTGCCTGGGGGCATCGCACAACGTTGGTGATTGCGATCTTTGCACCCAGGTAACCCCTAAGGGCCGTCTGGCATAGTTAGACAAAATGGAAAACTTGTTCAGCTCTAAAAAAAAAAAAAAAAAAAAAAAATCTGATCTGTTGGCAGCATCTGGGACTTGTACCTCGCAAGGGAAAGGAGTCTCGGCTTTGACCCCTTCGATCTCCCCTCCGCTACTGCTCCTTGATCCTGAGGTGGGGGTGGGGGACCGAGCGAGATCCATATCCTCTCAGTCTAGGTCGGGTTCCTCGACATCTGGCCCGGGGAAGGACTGAGGTGAGCACCACAAGAAGTCAAGGAAAGACTGACACCGCTCGTCCTCGTCGAAGTCAGACTACGGAAAGGCATCGCCGAAGCGGTCTCATCCGGAGGAGGAGGTGCCCTCTGCTCCTCCCGAAGACTCTCAGCGGTTCCCACCGATGCTGGTGGAAGGTTTGGTTCCACTCCCTGACACCGGGGTCAGTCCGATTCCGTTGCCACCTCCTCTTCATGAGGTTCTGCCCTTAGCAACTTTTGAGGAGAAGTTAGAGAGGCGCGTGCGGTTGGCAGTTGGCCGAGCCCTGCAGGGCATTGAGCCTCTGGTTCCACTGGGACCTAGTCACCACCGCAAGAGTAGACTCATTAGTGCTTGTACCTCTGCTGGAGCAGCTGCTCAGTTTCTTACTGATGCAGCCAGCTTCGATACCTCAAGCCCCTTTGCGGCCAAGGGGAGCATTGCTGCTGCTGCCACCAGTTCCCATTCTGGTAAGAGACTCCTCTGATGAGGAGAGTCCTTCGGGGTCGATGGTGCCTCCATTGCGCACGGCACCCCGACAACCTCTGGCTTTTCCGGGGCCCCCGGATCGACGCCCTCTGTGCCATTGATGCTCCCCTGCAGCCCTCTGGACGTTC
This sequence comes from Rhinatrema bivittatum, assembly GCF_901001135.1. NCBI lineage: Eukaryota > Metazoa > Chordata > Amphibia > Gymnophiona > Rhinatrematidae > Rhinatrema > Rhinatrema bivittatum. Next base: position 287,221,688 of record NC_042621.1, read on the forward strand.
ACAGTGAAGGGGAAGCCCTCTATGATCCCTGGGAGGGTGAGGTGCCTTTTTCCTCCATGCAGGAATCGGAAAACTTGCCATCTGAACCCTCTCCACCGTAGGAGGAGAGGTGAAGAACCCCTCCAGAGGATCTTTCTTTCACTGGTTTTGTTAAGACCATGGCGGAGTCAGTGCCTTTTGAGCTTTTGACAGAACAGGATTCTCGTCACAAGTTTTTGGAAATCCTGCAGTTTATGGAGGCTCCTAAGGAGGTGGTGGCTGACCCATTCCAGACATCTTTAAGGAGCGGGTCACCCCACTCTGGGAACACCCCACCTCCATTCCCCCTGTGAACCAGAAGACTGATTCAGTATATCTGGTCCAACCCACCACGGGGTTTGATCGCCGTCCGCTTCCTCACCAGTCGGTGGTGGTGGAGTCTGCCCTTAAGGTGAAGAGACTTTGGACTCATACCTTGGCATCCCTGGGCCGAAAACACAGGGCTGTGGATGCTCTTGGTTGCCGGGTGTTCCAGGGCCCGATGTTAGCAGCTAGGATTGCTTGTTATCAGTTTTACATGGGGCAGTTTTACATGCTCCCCTTGACTTAGAGAATAGCCACGCAACGGTAACATGGAATAGACTTAGTTTTTGGGTACTTGCCAGGTTCTTATGGCCTGGATTGGCCACTGTTGGAAACAGGATACTGGGCTTGATGGACCTTGGTCTGACCCAGTATGGTAAATCTTTTGTTCTTCTGTTAATGTCATATGTAAGTCTATAATGGCAATCTGCCATTACACTTGGGATACAAGTGATCCTTAGCCTTCTGTCAGGTAGTCCACTCAGGTTTTCTTGACATCAGTAAATCTGGAATGGCCATAGCCAAAAGCTCTATTTATTTGCTTCATATTCCATTTTTGAGGCAATTCAAAGCAGATTGCATTCAGGAACTGTAAATATGATTGTACCAGAGTGCCGGTATAGAAATTGAAATAAATAAGTATGCCGCTATCCCTTACAATCTAAGGGGCTCATTCCCCTACTGCAGTATTTTACTGCAGTAGGGGAAAAACACCAGGGGAGGCATTCCCAGAGCATCTTTCTCTTCCATGACAAAATACCAGAGTGGCTTCCCTGAAAAATTTGTTCTTGTGGAAAAAAATCTGCAAGAAAAAACTTTGCAAGCAAAGGGAAAAATATCAATTTGTCTGGGGCTACCATCTTCTTAAAGGTACAGCAATGGCCCAGAAGCACCCTCTCCCAGTGTGGAAGAGCCTTCCTCTCCTCCTGGGTGGCCCAGCCAGACAAATGCCCTTCCACACCACATGCCCTCCTCCTCCTGCTGTCAGCCAGTACTATTTTGAAAATAGTGGCACTGGGCCTGAAGCCCTAACAGGTACTTCAGAACCCACTAGACTGCCAGGGCTAGTTAAATATGGGTCAGGAGAGTGGGCTAGGGTAGTTGGGGGGTTTGAGTTTCATGGGAAGGGGTTTCACAAAAGGGGAGGTGGGAGAAGGCGGGCCTTGCACCTTGACAGAAGCTAACTTTTAAAATGTTTTATTTATTTACTTTTATTTTGGCTGCCTCAAGAGACAGTGAGGGAGAAGGCAGAGATTCTGTAGAGACCCCTGGGGTTTTTGGAATACTTGGGGAGGAATTCATCAGGCTGCTTAGGCCCTTCAAACGACAGACCTGGGACCATTGTGACAATCATTAATATCCCAGTGCTTCTGGGGAAAGTTAGCTATACATCTTGAGGTGGAGCCAGCTTTCTCTCAAATAATGCAGCTTATGAATTTTGAGCCATGTTGTTTGATTAACATAGGATCAACTTTAATGAGCAGATATACATTTCTCTTAGTGTCCATTGATCATTAAGAAAATCATTAACAAAATAAATTATTGTACTTTATAGTGAATATGCCATTTTATGTTCTAGAAACTTGAAGAGGCTGAGAGGAAAGGTCAGCACCAACTTGAGAACCTGGAACGAGAACAGAGGTTCTTAAAGAGAAGACTGGAACAGTTGCAAAGTACTCAGGAGATGGAGCGAATACGAATGGACAGCATAGGATCAATCACTTCTTCCGATCGATCTGATTCTGAACGAGGTAGGAATTCATTAAGCAGGATGGAAGTAAGAGACGCCTTACATTTTTGCATTACCTCATTTTGTATTTTTGTTTTCCACTCTGATAACATTAGAGTAGTGTGCTTGTTAAGACACAGTTGAGTTAGATTATTTACGTTCATTCGCTAAAATTGCATTAGTAGAAAATTATGATCAGTGGTCCTAGTCTCCAACGATTCCATGGCTGCAGGTAGGGTTGCAAAGTCCAGCTTCCTCTGCATTCTGGCAGGTTAATCCTACCAGTGGGTTATGCACCTCTGCCAGCAGATAGAGACAGAGCAAAAGCTGACATCACGGATATATGGTCCCGCCTCAATATCAGCCTGCCAGTATTCTCCATCTCCAGCAGATGGTGGACATGCATTTACCTTCGGGGGATTGCCTGTGAGTAAAAAAAACAAAACAGAAGAAAAGGAAACATCAGAAGGTGTTTATATAGCACTGCTTGCCTCCTAGGGCGAAACCGTGTGGTCCCTCCTTCAGTAGAGAGCCTTCAGTCCGATAGTCTTGGGTGGCATGGACTTGGAAAATTAGCGGTCAGTCCCAGACCCGCCCTAGGCTGCCAATGTTTAAATTATGGTTAGCCTTTTTAGGGTGAACAGTGCAGTGTGATTCCTGCTCTTCGTTGAAGACTGGTAAGTGGCTTTTCTAGCCCCTTAGTTTAGTGCATATTAGAGATGTGCTTCAGGCTTCAAATTCGTATCAGGCTTCGTTTCGGGGGTCGTCGTCCCCCCCCCCCCTCACAGGAATTTTGTTTTTCCCACGGTTCGGGTTTTTTTTTCGGGGGCGCACTAACCCAAAAATGAATTTTTTCCGAAATTTCGGAAGAAATTAAATCGTTTTTCGGTTCTCCTGAACCATTCTGAATTTCATTGAAATTGCCTAATTCGAGAAAAAGGATTGCACATCCCTAGTGGTCGAACATAAAAGCCTAATCTCCAGACTAGCTGACATCGGTCTATCTGGCAAAACTCTTGACTGGTTTACATCCTTCCTCAAAAATAGATACTTCAAGGTAAACATCAACAACCACTCATCAGAAGCCATACCTCTTGAAACCGGAGTACCCCAAGGATCTACTCTTTCAGCCACTCTGTTTATATACCTCTTGCCAGCTCCTCACGAGTCTTGGCATTACATACTACATGTACGCCAACGATATCCAATTAATCATACCTGTAACAAACATCCTCGAAAATGCAATGAAACTCTCAGCCACCTACCTTAACACCATAAGAAACATGCTAAACCACATGAAACTATGTCTTAACATGGACAAAACTGAATGCATACTACTTGAAAGAAAAAACTCCGGAGTCAACCTGAACCATGCCATACAAATTGACAACACATACATCAAATTAAAAGAAAACGTGAAAGATCTAGGAATATGGTTAGACCCAGAGCTTAAATATAAAAAACACATCACAATGAAAATCAAAGAAGGCTTCCACAAATTACTAATCCTCAAACACCTAAAACCACTACTGTATCACCCTGAATTCAGAACCATCCTACAGTCACTTATATTCACCAGCTTCGACTATTGCAACTCACTCCTGATAGGCCTACCCAAAGCTACCATACGACCACTCCAATTGCTACAGAACGCATCAGCCAGAATCCTCACCGGTCACAAAAGAAATGACCACATCACTCCTGTGCTAAAAAGTTTACACTGGTTACCTGTAGAAAAGAGAATCTAATATAAAATGCTAATCATTATCCACAATGCAATACACAACAGTGAAAGCACATGACTAAACACCATTATACAAAGACACAACTCTCAAGGCAATACGAGATCAGCAAACAAAGTGCAACTATACATACCGCTAAACTCACTACCATAAGAAACAGAGCCATTTCAATAGCAGGACCTCACCTCTGGAACTCTCTATCGGAACACCTAAGATTACAAAACAAGCCTACAAAGATGGGATCGGCTAAGCACTCACACGATAAACGCCACCTCCTACTTTTACGAATAGTTAATGTCTTTGTAATTGATGACATACCCAATCTGTTGCTACATAAGCTGTTAGATATAACCAATTTTTATCCGTTGTTATAACCTATCCATATCTGTTGTTATTCCAGTTGTGTTTTCGCCTGTAATTCGTTGTTATACTTGTAAACTGGAGTGAAGGCCTTTAGCTAAACTTCGGTATATAAAAATTATAAATAAATAAATAAAAATAAAATGTTACTACTTTGTCTGAACTCAGTATTCTCGGTGGGTTGGAAGCATGAATGGTTGGGTGTTAATGATGATGTTCAAGTATAATCAGTTTGTCCACAGTTTGGCTCTTCCAGAGAATACTGGCAGGCTGTCAGGGTGGGATTATATATCCATGACGTCAGCTTTTGCTCCATCTCCATCTGCTGGCAGAGGTGCTTAATCCACTGGTGGGATGGACCTGTCCTCATTAGAGGAAAGGAAATTAGGTAAGTAGTAATTTCTCCTTTTCCTGCTGAATGCTACCACCTCTGCGGATTTGTTGTGGGAGACCAGGAGCTAATTCTGCAAGCAAAAAGTAACTTTTCTATTTACCCCCTCTCCTCCTGTAACCCACCTGCACAGATCGCAGCTACCTTAAAACAGCATATTAGCAGCAGGAACACTACACTTTGGGCTACTTCCTCTTCCTGTGCAATGGGGGACTGGAGCATTGTGCTTTGAACCACTCTATACTACAGCAGCCTCCACAGTTCAAAACATAACACTCCAGCACTGGGTTACACAGGAAGAGGAAGCAGCCTGAGGTGCCACATTCCTGCTGCTATACTCTGAATCAAGGAAGCTGGAATGACACAGGATGTGAGAGGGTTTCATTGGGGTGCTGGTGAGGAGATCAGAGAGAAGGTGGAGTTTAAATTTAGGCAGGGATTGTAGGTGGAAGGGGGTGATGGGGGAGTGCTGGTGTGGAATAAGGAGATTAGAGGTGAAGTAGGATGGGGTATATGTGTGAGAGAGAATGAGAGATTGTGAGATAGAGAGGACAGTGGCAGGGAGTGTGAAGTTTATATGTGAGAGGAACGGTGAGGGGGTGTCAATTTGGGAAGTAATCAGAGGAATTGTGGAATTGTGTGAGGAGGTGAGGGAATTGGAAGTGATGTGGAGTATATCTGTGAATGAGGAAAGGGATCTTCTGGAGGAAGTGTGTGAAAATAAATTTGTCCTGCCTCCCTCTCCTGATCCAAAATCCCCCTTCTATGAGCCCCTTTTCCTTCGTTCTCCTCATCCCCTCCATCTCCTATCCCTCTGCCCCGCTCCCTGAAATCCTATTGCCATCTTCCTCTGAGATCCTGTTGCCTAGCATGAGTGAGAAGTACAGGGGGTGAAAATGAGTAAAGGAATTGAAGGGGGGGACGTAGGAGAGGGAGTGAATGAGAGGATCAGAAATGCTATGGAATGTGAATGAGGGAATTGGGAGGGGCAAGGAGCTGTGGCATATGAGTGAGGTGATCAAGAGGGGCTCTACAGTGAGAATGAGCAGATAAGAGGGATATGTGTGAAGTCAGTGAGAGGATTGGAGGGGGCGTAGAGTGTGAGTGAACGAGTGAAGGTTGATGTTGGAATAGAGGAGTGGTGTGAATGGCTCATCCATTCCTTCCCTAATCTCTGGGAGACCGGGTATACAAATGGCAAACGAAATTTAATGTGGACAAGTGCATTTGATACATTTAGCGAAGAGTAATCTCAATTATAACTACACAATGCAAGGTTCCACATTAGGAGTCACCATTAAGATCTAGGCATCATAGTTGATAATACATTTAAATCTTCAACTCATGAGCAGCAAGAGCCAAGAATCCAAACCGAACACTAGGGATTATTAGGAAAGGAATGGAGAATAAACAGAGAAAAACATAATGCCTCTGTATCACTCCATGGTGCAACCTCATCGTGAATATTTGTGTACAGTTCTGGTCACCAAATTTCAAAAAAAGATATAGCAGAATTAGAAAAGGTACTGAGAAGGGCAACCAAAATGATAAAGGAGATGGATCAAGTCCCCTATGAGGAAAGGCTAAAGAGGTTAGGACTCTTCATAAGAATATAAGAACATAAGAAATTGCCGTGCTGGGTCAGAACAAGGGTCCATCAAGCCCAGCATCCTGTTTCCAACAGAGGCCAAACCAGGCCACAAGAACCTGGCAATTATCCAAACACTACGAAGATCCCATGCTACTGATGCAATTAATAGCAGTGGCTATTCCCAAAGTCAGCTTGATTAATAGCAGTTAATGGACTTCTCCAAGGACTTATCCAAACTTTTTTGGACCCAGCTACACTAACTGCACTAACCACATCCTCTGGCAACAAATTCCAGAGCTTAATTGTGCGTTGAGTGAAAAAGAATTTTCTCCGATTAGTCTTAAATGTGCTACTTACCAACTTCATGGAGTGCCCCCTAGTCCTTCTGTTATCCGAAAGTGTAAATAACCGATTCACATCTACTCATTCAAGACCTCTCATGATTTTAAAGACCTTTATCATATCCCACCTCAGCCATCTCTTCTCCAAGCTGAACAGCCCTAACCTCTTCAGCCTTTCCTCATAGAGGAGCTGTTCCATCCCCTTTATCATTATTTTGGTTGCACTCTGTACCTTCTTCATTGCAATTATATCTTTTTGAGATGCGGCGACCAGAATGTACACAGTATTCAAGGTGCGGTCTCACCATGGAGCGATACAGGGGCATTATGATATTTTCCGTTTTATTAACCATTCCCTTCCTAATAATTCCTAACATTCTGTTTGTTTTTTTGACTGCTGTAGCACACTGAGCTGACTATTTCAAAGTATTATCCACTATGACGCCTAGATCTTTTTCCTGGGTGGTAGCTCCTAATATGGAACCTAACATTGTGTAACTACAGCAAGGGTTATTTTTCCCTATATGCAACACCTTGCACTTGTCCACATTAAATTTCATCTGCCTTTTGGATGCCCAATCTTCCAGTTTTGCAAGGACCTCCTGTAATGTATCACATCTTATTCCTTTCCAGATCATTTATAAATATATTGAAAAGCACCAGTCCAAGTACAGATCCCTGAGGCACTCCACTGTTTACCTTTTTCCACTGAGAAAATTGATCATTTAATCCTACTCTCTGTTTCCTGTCTTTTAACCAGTTTGTAATCCACAAAAGGACATCGCCTCCTATCACATGACTTTTTAATTTTCTTAGAAGCCTCTCATGAGGGACTTCTGAAAATCCAAATACACTACATCTACTGGTTCACGTTTATCCAAATGTTTATTAACCCCTTCAAAAAAAATGAAGCAGATTTGTTAGGCAAGACTTCCCTTGGGTAAATCCATGTTGACTGTGTTCCATTAAACCATGTCTTTCTATATGCTCTACGATTTTGATCTTTAGAATAGTTTCCACTATTTTTCCCAGCACTGAAGTCAGGCTCACTGGTCTATAGTTTTTCGGATCAGCCCTGGAGCCTTTTTTAAATATTGGGGTTATATTGGCCACCCTCCAGTCTTCAGGTACAGTGGATGATTTTAATGATAGGTTTCAAATTTTAACTAATAGATCAGAAATTTCATTTTTGAGTTCCTTCAGTACCCTAGGATGCATACCATCCAGTCCAAGTAATTTGCTACTCTTTAGTTTGTCAATCTGGCCTACTACATCTTCCAGGTTCACAGTGATTTGGTTCAGTTCGTCTGACTCATCACCTTTGAAAACCATCTCCGGAACCGGTATCTCCCCAACATCCTCATTATTAATCACGGAAGCAAAGAATTAATTTAGTCTTTCTGCAATGGCCTTATCTTCCCTAACAGCCCCTTTAACCCCTCGGTCACCCAATGGTCCAACCGACTCTCTCACAAGTTTCTTGCTTTGGATATATTTTTTAAAGTTTTTATTACGAGCTTTTGCCTCTACGGCCAACTTCATTTCAAATTCTCTCTTCACCTGTCTTATCAATGTTTTACACTTAACATGACAATGCTTATGCTTAATTCTATTTTTTGTGCCTGTTGCACATGTTCGGTGCTGCTTGGCCTCATATGTATGACTCAGCCTGTAGCTTGCTATTCACTCATATGTGAGGACTACCATCCTGCTTGTCCTGGGGGAAAGCAGAGTTGCTTACCTGTAACAAGTGTTCTCCCAGGACAGCAGGATGTTAGTCCTCACGAAACTTGCCCGCCATCCCGCGGAGTTTTTGCTTATGTTTAGTTATTTTATTTTTCGCTTGTACTTTTGCTACAAACGAGACTGAAGGAGGACCCCTGGTGGCTGCAGGGTTTGTGGCATGCTGGGCATGCTCAGTGTGCCAGTCAAAGTTCTAGACACTTTGACAAACGTGTTCCGTGACAGGGCTCCATCTGATGATGTTACCCATATGTGAGGACTAACATCCTGCTGTCCTGGGAGAACACCTGTTACAGGTAAGCAACTCTGCTTTCCCTTCTGGGGATTGCCTGTGTTAAAAAAAAAAAAAAAATTAATGAAAGAAAAGGAGAAGATGGAAGAATTTTCGAACACCACTTGAGTTCTTGAGGTGACACCAATGGGTCCCTTCCTCAGTAGAGCCTGCCTCAGGCGTGGGAGGAAAAAAAAAAGCGGTTGGAGCCAAAGGGAGTGCTTGGTGGTGACAGCTTGTGCCCTCCCCCCTGTAGCCGGAGAGGGCTGAGCTCAGGTATAGGAAAAAAAAAAAGGGAAGAGAGTTTAGGGAGATTTTTACTCTTCCTTCCTTACCAGATTCTCCCTCGCTCAACACTGTGTTTGGCATCCCTTCCCCCTCCCTCTCACTTTCCTCAGGGTTTAGTGTACAATGGCAGTGCAAGCTGAGTGGGTTGAGCAGCCTTTGGCTAGGCCCCACTGATAAGGCTCAATTTTCTTCAGCCGTGGCCCTTTACGGCGGTATGGTTTTCCTATGCACGGCATGTGTGTGTGCTGTGAGGCAGTGCACTGATGTCAATGCGCAGTTGTACTTGTGTGTGCATCCTGTCAGAGCGTATTCTGTCTGGGCACATGCTGTCTTAGCGCATACTATTTGTGCACTTATTTTATGGAACCATGACCCTTTGTGGGCATGCAATGGCATATGTTCTCTCGGAATGGTATGGTGCCAGGAACATAGAGGTTTCAGTATTTAATGAGACTGGCCTAGAGGTTAAGACTGTTGCAGCCAATGCCGGTTCAAGCCCTGTTGGGTGTCCTTTCTGGACAAGCAGTTTTCGCAGGTATCTTCAAGGGAACCTGCTCTAATGAAGACATATAAAGATAGTTTGCACTATGTGTGTATGTTGTAATTATGTTTATGTAGCTTGCTATATAAGGACAATGGAGCCATTGCCTTCTTGGGATCTGTGTCGGGGCTGGTTGGACAAGATGATTTATCTACTATGACTTTTTGTTGACGCTGGCCATCCCTTCGGTCTGAGGGGAGTGGGGCAGAAGGCAATAAAATGAATGTATCTCCTTCTTGCTTTCCATGACCGAGATATCTACGAGAGATGTGGGTCAGTCAGCAGTATTAATCTTGGGTCTATGGGCTCCTGGATGGACCCATCCTCCCTTTCCTGGGTGGAATCCAAGGGTCTTCCATTTTTTTTTCTGCAGGGTCACCAGGCGTAGACTCTGATATCATTTTTCAGCCACTGCATGCAGGCGCCACGGTGAGGCTGTCCTAGTAATGTTCAGGAGGATGTTCTTGACAATATGTCAGATGCCTCTAGCAGGGATTTGGTTTTCTCCCTTCAGATCAAAAGGGAGATTTCTCTGGATTTGAAAGTTGAGTGTCATTTGTGTTTGACTCTTTCCGGAAGTAAATTATGCGTTAGAGAAATATCTCACGTCTTTGTTTCTGATGGAGGTATGTCTACCTACGCATTTGTCAAGAACATCAGCATTTGCTGAGCTTGGCTATTCTGAGACGTCATCATTTTCAGTCATTGTCCTTCGGGCTGATGGTTGTTGATATGAACCTTCTGCAAGATCATGGTGTTAATATTAGCATCTCTGCACAAAGGAGGAACGTATCTTGACGATTTGCAGTCATCTCAAATGCTGGACTATTTCGGCATGCAGCTGGTGTGGAGCATTGCAGTTGGGAGTTCATTGTTCAGTTCCTGGGGTCGATAGAGGCCACTTTGGACATTGTCCCTGGTCAGTGGTAGAGCAACATGTGCTGAAGAGGCCGCACTTGCGGCCTCTTCAGCACATGTTGCTCTACCAGTAGCATCCGCGGTCGCATAATGTGGTTTCACTTGCTTCTGCCAGTGAAAGTCCAGTTGCAATGATAACTACAGGCAGATCATCTCAGGGAGAGGATTTCCCTGGAGACACCAGGCTATAAAGTTCTCATATTAGATGCAAACCTGCAGAGTTATGGGGCTCCATATCAGGAATTGAGAGCACCTGTACTCAGACTGGCATGTTTTTGTTTCACTGAGCAGCTGGAATCTCATTCGGTCACAGTACTGTTGGACAATACATAGACAGTAGTCTACATCATTCATCTAGGTGGAACAGAAGCTTTTCCACTCATGTTAGCGCATTGGGGTCATCTGATCTCGAGAAGGTACCTCTATTCTTCAGTCAGCAGTCCGAGAGAGCAGAATTTCAATGCTTCCATTCAGATGTGGCCACGGGGTAGGATATTACAAGCCTTCCCACCAGGAACAGACATACAGCATCTTTCACAAGATTGCTATCCGGACCGCAGTTGTAATTCTGATATCTACAGATTGGCTCTGGAGGCCATGTTTGCTGATCTACAGAGGCTGATGGTGGGCAATACTCTCAGCCTGTGTTCAGGACAGATTGGTAGCTCCAGGGACCCTTCCACTCATTGATCCAGATCGATTTTGCCTTATGATTTGGCCCTTGAGAGGGTTCATTTGCTGAAGTGTGGTTATTCTTCTGCAGCTATTTCCACTTTGCTCCGCACTGCAGCGTGTTTTCTCTCTCTGGCTTATGTCAGAGTCAGAGACTTTCCAGGCCTGGGGTGAGGAATGGGGTCCTCGCCCTCTCAGGGAGAAATTCCTTTTCGAATTTCCTGCTGGAAGGTTGTCTCAGAGGCTTGGTCTTTATCACTATGAAGGTTCAGCTAGCAACTTTCACTTGTGACAGAGGGTATTTGCTGGACCAGAGGTGTCCTGATTCTTGAAGGGAGTTAACCAATTTCAGCCTTCCTTGTGGCTACCGGTGCTGCTGCAGAACCTTAATCTGATCTTGACTTTGGCGAGCCCCATCTCTCGTCCACTGCATGGATGTTCCTTGCAGCTACTTACCTTTGCAGGCAGTTCTTTTGTTGTGGCAATATGATCAGTACTCCAGGTTTCCGAACTGTAAGATGATCTTGCCAAAAACTGGTTTGTGCGTGACTCTGGGGGCAGTACAGTTTAAAGCGGTTCCTTCCTTCTTGCTGACAGTGGTTTTGGGAGTTTGTTGACTCCCACGTTGAAGAGGGTTAGTGATGAGAGTTGATCTCATTTTTTTGCATGCTTTGGCTGTCAAGTGACATCGGATGAGGTACTTGCAGTTTTCCGGCTCTTTCAGGTAGTCTGATCAATTGTTTAAGGTTCATGGTGCAGATAAACATAGGGATCCAACAAAATGGGTAGTTATAGCTCAGCTGCTGAGATTTCTCTCTCTAAGTAACTTAGAGTGTGTTCTGCTAGAGCTCCTGTGGTATTGTGTGTGGAGAGCTGGTTATTTTCTCCTGCTAAGAATTCCTGGGCAGTGATGGGCTATTCCTTGTACACCTTCCTATGCATTGTTGCTTGGACATTCGGGGTCTGAAGGGCGCAGCCTGTTCGGGAGTAGCTATGGTACATCCCACCTGTATGGATTGACCTGCCTGAGTGCAGAGGAAAGAGAAATTACTACTTACCTGATTTTCTTTCCTCTAAGAAAGGCAGGTCAGTCCACAACCCACCCTCATCTGCCTACTTGCTTTTCATTCGGCCCTTTTTGCATACGATGCAGACTGTTATTCTGTTCATTCATTGAAGGACTGGTAAGTGACATAACCAGCCCCTGAGATTAGTGCTTTTGGCTGAACTCTGTGTTTCCGATTGAGTGGAAACATGACTGGTTGACTATTAATAATCATGTTCTCGTATAGCAATTTGTCCACAGTTTGGCTTTTCCAGAGAATACTGGCGGGCTGATGTTAGGGCGGGAATATAGATCTGTGACGTCAGCTCTTATTCTGTCTCCATCTGCTTTTAGAGGTGCATAACCCACTTGTGTAGGTTGACCTGCATTCCTTAGAGGAAAGGAAATTATCAGGTAAGTAGTAATTTCTGCTTTACCTTCTATCCCTTCCATAATGTCATTCACAAAGATACTGAACGGAAGCAGCCCCAAAACTGATCCCTGTGGCATTCCACTTAATATGGTTCTCTCTTCAGAATATGTTCCATTTCCCATTTCACGCTGTCTTCTGTATCTCAACCAGTTTGTAGTCCACTACACCACCTGGCACAGAGTCCCAAGCTTCACATTTTATTCACGAGCCTCCTATCCAGGATCATATCAAAAGCTTTGCTGAAATTAAGTAAATCACATCTAGCAATCTTCCTCTATCCAATTCTCTAGTCACCCAATAAAAAAAAAATCTTATCAGATTTGTCTAACAGGACCTATCCCTGGTGAATCCATGCTGCTTCGGGTCGAGCAACCCACCAGATTTTAGATAGTTCACTATCCTTTCCTTCAGCAGCATCTCCATTAATTTTCCCCACCATTGAGGTGTGAGGCTAACCAGCCTGTAGATTCCAGTCTCCTCTCTGTAACCACTCTTGTGAAGCAGGACCACCACTGCTCTTTCAGTCTCGTGGCACCACTCCCATTTCCAGAGATCTTTTGAAAAGGTCCTTCTGCGGACTCGTCAGCAGATCTCTGAGCTCCCTCAGTATTCTGGGATTTTTATTTATTTATAAAATTCTTATATACCGTCGTTCAGACTGGCCATCACAACGGTTTCCAAACATGAAATGCAGATAAAACAGTTACATTTACATAAAAATGTCTAAAAAAACATCAATAAAAATAGCTGGCAAATAAATCATCCTTTAAAATGGGTTAAAATTAAACAAAAATAAATACAATAAAATGCATTCAAAATATAAACAATGTAAAACAATCTGAGTTCATAATAGTTAATACTTTGTCTCGCACTCTGTTGTACCTCATTTATTTATTTAAAAACATTTCTATACCGACTTTCACAGACAAAGTCTGACCAAACCGGTTCACAAATTCAAATATAAAAGAAAATAAAGAAAATAAAAATCTAATTAATAAACAACTACGCAAATAAAACAAAACCAATAAAAATATAAAAATCCCCATGGCCTGGCCCACTTTCATTTTGCCTAGCTCTTCCTATATATTCTTTCCCATAAACAGAGTTTCATCTATCCCATCCCTATCTAAGATCTTGTCTACCAGCAACGGTCCTTTTCTAGAGTCGTCTTTAGTGAACACTGAACTGAAGTATTTGTTTAATATTTCTACCATTTATTTGTCTCTCTCCAAACATTGTTCTTCGTCATCTTTCAATTTCACTATACCACTTCGGACCTTTCCTTTTTTTCTCTGATATACCTGAAAAATGTTTTGTCACCTCACTTTACCTCTTTGGCAATCCTTTCTTCCACATGGCCTTTTGCTTTCCTGATTTCTTTCTTTGACTCCCTCAGTTTCATCAGGTATTCTTCCCTGTCTTCCTCTTTTAGGGATCATTTATAATATTTGAATGCTTTTTGCCTTTATTTTTTCAGCCACTTCCTTTGAGAACCAGATCTATTTCTTTTTCCTCTTACTGTTTACTTTTCTAACATACGGGTCAATACAGTAAGGCCGCGTTAGAAAGAGTGCGGCAGTGCCGGGCGCACCCTCGTTCCCCGCACGCACAGTCCTGCTCACATACCGCTCGATACTCTATTTAAATTGCTTGTAAATGCAAGCCGCGTCTGCAAAGCGTTAGGCGAAGCGTTAGGCCCGCGCAACCCATTTTACTGTATAGGCGCTTAATACAGCGCCTATACAGTATCCTGGGTGCGCTGGTACCTGTCATTTCAAATGACATTTGAAATGACAGGCACCAGGAAGTGGATCCCAACTTTAACCCATGAAAACCGAAAAAAACCGAAAATCCCCTCCTCCCGAAGCAGCTCGACATGTGCCAACTTACCTTTTGTTGCTTTTCAGCCCTTCCCTTCTCTGCTGCCCTCCGGAGGGGGGAGCCGGCGGCGAAACGGCTCGCAGCGGTCCCCCCCGCGCAGGTCCCGGTTCTCCTGGCTCGGCCCTCAAATTGTGAAGTCAGGTGAGAGCCGACTGTTCTGTGCCCTCTCCAGTCACGGCACAAGCGAAGCGTACTTTCATTGGCCTGAGTGCCCGTCAATTTGGGTGCTCCAGCCAATGAAAGCACATAGACGGGCGTGCGTGACGTCACGGCGTGCATCACGCTCGCCTGTCTATGTGCTTTCATTGGCTGGAGCGCCCAAATTGACGGGCGCTCCAGCCAACGAAAGCACATAGACGGGCGTGCTTTCATTGGCTGAGCGCCAGTCAATTTGGGCGCTCCAGCCAATGAAAGCACATAGACGGGCGCGCGTGACGTCACGGCATGCGTCATGCACGCCTGTCTATGTGCTTTCATTGGCTGGAGCGCCCAAATTGTGGGCGCTCAGGCCAATGAAAGTACGCTTCGCTTCCCTGACATACCCTGCAGCCCCTGTCAGGGGCACTGCCCTGGGGAAGGGGATTCACTCAGTACTCGCGCCTCTCAACCCCAGCTGGGTTCTCCGGGGGGGGGGGGGGAAGGATTTTTCCTCCAGGGCACTGGAGGCGCTAGGACTCCGGTTCCTCCCAAAAGACGCTGCACTTGGTCGCGAGGGAATGCTGCAAGCCGCTTTCGCCGCCGGCTGCCCCTCCGGAGGACGGCAGAGAAGGGAAGGAGCTGAAAGCAACAAAAAGTAAGAAAACAACAAAAAGTAATGTCAAGTCGCTTCGGAAGGAGGGGATTTTAGGTTTTTAGAGGTTTCCTTTTGGGGGAAAGTTTGCCATCTACCATTACCCCTGCCTCTAACGCAGGGGTAAGGGTAGGCAGTAAGTTAGCAGGTTAAACGCGCGGCAAAACGGCAGGGTAAAATAGCGATAGTCGGGGCGCGCGTTACTGTATGGGAGGGAATAGCTAATTCGCTCGTTTACATCTAATATACATGCCGCGTGCAGAAGGGGTTACCCGGGGATTTAAAGAGGCGGTAAGGATGGGTTAAAGGGGATAGTGTATCGCAGGAAGGGCTAACGCGGCCGGAAAGTGAGTAGAAAGCGGGTTAGGAGCGGGGTAACCGCGGCCCCACTTTACTGTATTGGCCTGATATAGATTTGTTGCCTTTGTAATAGCTCCTTTCAGTTTGCCCCATTGTTGTTCTACCTTGCCCATTTTCTCCCAGTCTTCCTGTTCTTCCTGTGAACATACCCATTTGTGAAATTCAAAACTTAGGTCTTTGTGTATCTTCTCTGTATCCTGTTTGCAATATCAAACCATGCTGTCTGATAACTGGTGCTCAGGTGAGCACCTGTTCAGACATTTGAGACATTATCCTCATTTGTGAGCACCAGATAAAGTATCACATCCTCCCTCGTAGGTTCCATTACCATTTGTTTGAATAGAGCCCTTTAAAAGCATCTACTATCTCTCTACTTATAGATTCCGCAGAAGGGATACTCCAAGCTACATCCAACTCCTCCAAATGGAAATAAGAGAGTACCTGCTCTATCAAAGATCTGATTTCATTTCTGTGAATCAGCCAAATCACATCACAGTTATCCTCTAGACTCTATGGGAGATCCCTCTCTTCCAGGGAAGCCAAACTATTTGCATCCCTGGAATCCTCTGCACCCCAGGGTCCTCCCATGAAAGCCTAGGTACTTCAGTAGCCCCATGCACACATTTATCAGGGTCCTGGGGGAACAAAACCAGCAGAAAATTCTCGGTACCTTCTCACCAATGTGTTGCGGGATGAACTCTGGCTGCGAGAAGACACAAAAGGCCTGATGTAGAAACCAAAGAAATTCCAGGGAGAAATCCTCATGGGCCCCCACCATCATAGTCAATGTGCCCTTCATGATAGTACTGCCGGTCTCAGCATAGGAGGCACATCAAACCACCCCAGAAGTCCCCGCTGTCTGAATCCCAGGGCCTACTCGCATGGGAAGCACATTACAAATGGCTGCTGATTCAGTAGCACTCGCAGTAAATCACATGTCAGGGTCCTCAGTGCCAGATGAGGAGAAAAAACTGTGTGGAGGAGACGTGGCATCCAAGCCAGCCATCCCCAGTCTTCATGCACGCGGAGCACAAGGGGCCTTTTTCTGACGTGGCCCGAAGCACCCCACAAGCCTCACACCGACACGTGCTGTGGGCAGGCCTATCCTTCTCCCTTGCCATGCTTCCTGCCGACTGCCTTTCAAACAATCACACAGCACAAAAACCCTCCCTGTGTCCCTGAGCAGGCCCGATGAAAGATAACTTCTCTCTTCCCCCGCAACTGCGAGCACTTTCCCAGTGACTCACCACTGCAACAGCTGTCAACTAGCCTCCCCGCAGAACTATTGTTCTTTCTCTGTTTTTTCTTTTCTTTAATAAACTTTAACCAAAGGAAAAAGGCATTCAAAAGGCAGTGGACTATAAGGGGGAGGGAGGAAGGAGAAGGACCCGAAGAGAGCAGGCAGATTTACTCACAGGAGGAAATAAATTATCATCTTTCTGAATTTTTTTTTTAATTTATTGCTCCCCCAGACAAGCTTAACCAAGCCTCACAAGGGACAGGAAGTGACTACTAGGCTTGCACTTCTGGCCAAAACCATCGGCCTGGCCCAGGGTCTGATGCCAGATCCAACAGCAAACTGCTTACCACCCAGTGCTGCCATCTGCTGGAGGCAGAAAATACTGAATTCCTGCTGCTTTGCCCCGCCCCCTAAGTGTAGTGGCTGTGATATCTTACAGGCCGCTTCAGTAAAGTCCACGGGAGAGCCGGCGCATGCACAGGCCACGCGCCTGTGCGCGCAATACAGTATTTAAATGGGGCCCGGCGGGTAAAACGGGCAAAAGGAGGCGCTAGGGACACTAGCTTGTCCCTAGCACCTCCTTTTTGACAGGAGCGGCGGCTGTCAGCGAGTTTGACAGCCGACGCTCAATTTTGCTGGCGTCGGTTTCTCGAGCCCGCTGACGGGCTCGGAAACCAGACGCCGGCAAAATTGAGCGTCTGGTTTTCAACCCAACAGCCACTGGCCGACTTCAAACTTGGTTTTTTTTTTTTTGGTTTTTTTTTTACTTTTTTACTCTTCGGGACCTCCGACTTAATATTGTCATGATATTAAGTCGGAGGGTGCACAGAAAAGCAGTTTTACTGCTTTTCTGTGCACTTTCCCGGTGTCCGAAGAAATTAGCGCCTAGCTTTGGGTAGGCACTAATTTCTGAAAGTAAAATGTGCGGCTTGGCTGCACATTTACTTTCTGAATCGCGCAGGAATACCTAAGGGCCATCAACATGCATTTGCATGTTGAGGGCGCTATTGAGTTCACTGGTTGGACGCGCGTTTTCTGCCCCTTACTGAATAAGGGGTAAGGGAAAACGCGCGTCCAATAACAGGTTAACAGTGTGCTCCGTTGGAGCGCACTGTACTGTATCTGTATCTCACTGTACTGTACTGTATCTGCCTGACAGTGAGAAATCAATGTAGTCTGCCTCCATCTGCTGGTAGGTGCAAACAACCCACTTGTCAAGTGCTGGTCTGTTATAGCAAGATGAGATGGAAATAAATAGATGCAAAATTATGCAAATGTGTCACACAATTGCTGCAGAATCTTGAAAAATCTGTGGCAAGAAATTGGAGGGCACCAATTATGATTCTAACATAAGATTAGCAGAAAGCTAATTTAAAATTATGGTGGCTGCATTCACAAATGTTTGTTTGATATCTTACAATTATGTTCAATACAGAAGGCTAGATTTTTCTAATATTAGAGGTTTTCAGATCAGCCATTCTTTCCCTTCTTACTACCACCCACATTTGTTTGATCCCTTTGCCTCTCCACCCATGCTTCTTTGCTTTGCTTCTGTCCCTTCTCTGTGCCTTTGCTCTTCTGTAGTTCTTTTTCCTGTGCTGTAACACCCTGTGCCTATTCCCCCTTTGTGCCCCACTTCTTCTTGTGTCTTTCTTCCTTGTTCCCTTCTTCCCAGAGGTTTCTAGAAGAGGGCTTCTCAAACTTGTCCTCTTCACTCCACAGCCATTCAGGTTTTCAGGATAACTACAATGAATATATGCGATAAATCTGCATACATCGGAGCCCTGGTATATACAAACTTCTCATGTGGATATCCTGAAAACCCCACTGTCTTTGGGATCATAAGGACACATTTGGGGAAACTCTGTTCTAGAATCTTTGGTTGTATTCTATTGCTAAATGGAAAAACTCCTTAAATCTTCTGTATTAACCTCATTTTGGGGTGTGCGTACTAATGCTTTGGTTTCCTGTGGTTAGTAAAGTGTCTTTATTGTCAGCATCTGTCACCATGCTGATTCTGGTGAGATGCAATATTAGTGTCTGGTTCCTTGGTGATTTGATAAAGGTTTGTTAAAATGGCAAAGTTCCTTAACATGGAGCTAGCAGGAAGGAAGAACAGTGGGCTCAACTAAAAAGAGCAATAATAAGAGCAGGAAGGTAAATAAAAACAAGAAAAAAAGGAACCAATTATGCTCTCCAAAGAGGTGAGTGAAAAAGTAAAGGCCAAAAGATAGCATTGAAAGACTACTCAGGATCTCAAAAAGATAAACATTGGACTGAATAATTAGCAAAGCTGAAAGACAAAAGAAAAAAATCAGGTTGTCAAAAGTATGAGTGGAAGGAAAGATTGCTAAAGAGGCAAAATGAGGAGGCAAGTTTTTTCAGATATTTCAGAGAAAGGAGGAAGGACAGACATGGATTTGTAAGATTAAAAGGTGATGGGAAGCAATGTGTGGAGAGGGACAGTGAGAAAGTAGACATGCTAAACAAATATTGGGTATTCATTAAGAAGCTGTCTGTGATGGTTGCGTTTTACAAATCAGATGGCTATAGGTACTGTATGTTTTTCATCAAATGTTGCTAGTAGTTAAAAATAAATAAATAAATAAAATAAGTCAATGTTCTTGTAATAACTTTTACTGGGACCTTCAGCTTACGTTATAGTATTTCCTTTTCTTTCCATCCTTCTGAAGATTGCTTGATAGCAGGTTCACTAAACTTATTAAAGCCACAACTTTAATAGGATTCATGGACATGAAACAACATTCACATTCTCTCTTTCCTTGTTTGCAGAAGAGATTGAAGTGGATGTGGAAGGCACAGAGTTCTCCCATGGAGAAGTGGACAGTATCAGCACCACCAGCATCAGTGATATTGATGATCACAGCAGCCTGCAGAGCATTGGGAGTGACGAAGGTTACTCCAGCTCCAGTGTCAAACTCTCTTTCGCATCATAGGAAGACAGTACAGTGCAGGGTAGACTGTCAGCTGGGGTAAACTATGATCTTCGATGCAAATCTACTTCAGATTGGGTTAAACTGCAGTATCTCTTTTCAGAAACTGTCTCAAAACTACTCCTAAGGGGATAGTTCTGGACAGACATGAAAAGTAGCCCTTTGGTGCTAGCTGGATTGGAAGCCCCTGCATTGATATTAATGCTCAAGACCTTCACATGAATGGTGTTGGGATAGCTTCTCTCTGAGTTAATAATTTTTATTTTGTTTAATGTTTGTTTGAAAGAGGATACTGGTGATTCATTTCCCCCACCCCCAATCTGAAGAATTTCTAGTTTTCTCATACAGTGTCAGAGGCAGATTTAAAAAAAACAATTTAAACATTGCCTTTGGAATAAGACTTCACTGCAAAATAGAACAATTGATCATCGTCCTTATTTAGCTAAAAGGTAACACAGCCCTTTCCAAGCGGGCCTGACGTGTAGCCTTTGAACAAGTTTATTTCATGCCCTGCAAGAGAGAAAGCAACTACCGTGAATGGGTATAGAATGAATATTCTGAGAGATCACTATTCAAATCAGCTTTTATTGAGCTTCAGTTTTAGGCAAGTACCTCTAACACATTGCTAGCACTAGGCTACCAAACTCTGATCTGCTTGCCTATCGTATGTTGCATCGTAGAGTTTATCTGTGATAATTACAGGCAACACTATGCTGGTAGTAGTTTGGGGACCAAAAAAGAAAAATAGAGAAGTTAATGCATCAGCATCCGTACTTAACAACATGTATTAGAAATTAAAGCCAGTGCCTGAACCATTGTGACATTCATATGGCAAGAAAACGTTTGCAAAAGAAACTGCAAACTGCATTTTTGTCCTTGTGGGAAATTTAAGCCTTGGGTAAAAATGAGCTGGTTCAGTTATTGCCCAAGCAAGCAAATGTGCATCATTTTTGTATTGCATGTACATTTTGAGGATCTATACTACATGGTATAGAATGTTATAAAGGAGTGTTTCTGTTGCAGAGCAGATATTTTAATGAGATTTAACCAGAGTGCAATGAAATGAGCAATCCTGATTTATGTCTTTTTTGGCACTTTTGAAAAGATGGTGCAGTTTTAACAACTCTGACCCAACATGTTTTCACCCTAACACTGGTCAGGAATGAATATGGACTCAGACATATCTACTTTTAGCACTTGCTAAGCATTTTAAAGCAAAATAAATTTTTAATATGCTTATTCTACACTACAAACAAATATTATCTAAATAACCCCAACACTACTAGTGTTTGCATTAAAGTCTTATTAGCTGGATGGCTCACAAAGACAATTTGTTACGGTTTCTTTATAAAATGTTTACCCTTTTTTGAACAAAAGGTGTGCATCTTTTGTTATAGCCATGCCCCTTGTTTTTAAAAATCTCCTTTCCCCAAGTCCATTCTTTAGTTTTATAAGCCTTAAGGTATCTGGCTAATGGCCACATGGGGTTAGGCTGTGCAGCAGCACATTAATAGAAATATATCCATAGTGGTAGGAGCACTATCCAAAACTTTGAACTTTACTATTCCCTCTACAATGAAAGAAGTGGCGACATATTTTTTTCATTTGCACAGACATTGATATTTTTCATATTCTTGCTGAAGAAATTTTGTTATGAATTTCAAATTAAAATAAACTAGTTTCATAAAAACAGCTACTTCTAAAATGCAAGTGAAAATGAAAAATCTGTGTGAAAAAAGTTTACTTTTATCCATATTAAAGCTCTTAATAACCTGACAAAATTCCCATGGAATTGATGCGTATCTGAAGTCTTGCAGCATTGCAAAAGTCTCATTTGATTGCATTTTGGTGGGTTTGCACTCCAGCTCTTACAAGCATTTTTTGCACACATTTTGCAAAACCTTTAATTTGGCCTTTGCTCTTTAAAGTTGGGGATGGTTTCTTCCTATCTGCATTTGTTAGAGAACCAAAAATAAGCTGCTTTCTAGATAGATCTAATTGTACCAGGCACAAATCAAAACATGGCCAACGGCTTTGTCCTCTTTGACCTACAATGCTACACAACTTTATTATCATGCACAACATGAGTGAAGGCTGTTTCAGCATAGAAAGATGAAATGTGTCATTCAGTTTCCTTCCAGAGCTTGTTCAGATTTACACAGTTAGCCATGTAGGGAGTTTCTGGAGTAGTCACAATGGATTCCTTAGGTAAGTTTGCTGCTGGCTACTTTTTAATGTCACATTTGCCTGCACGTCTTTAGGAACAGTCTACATTTCATTTTCACTTTGCAAGTGCTGGTGCTGTTCAAATTCTGTAGTATCACAAGTTCATAATTTCTTTTGAGGTGGGATTTCTAACTTGCACTTTTGAGGTCCTAGCTTTTTTTTGTCTTTTAACTGCAAGATTTTTTTTTTTCAAATGAAACTTGTTTGAAACATTATATGCTTTTAGTAATTTAACTACCCATCTACTAAAAAAATGCTTTATAAAATTTGTAACTTATTGCTGCATTAATGGGTTATTAATTTCAGACCAATAGATTTATTTTTGTTTTAGTTAGGGTGGGGCAGAAAAATTCAAAAACAAATAAAGACAGCCTTATTTAGCAGTGCAGTTGAGTTGTGTTTTAATATCGAGTACTGTCCTTCAAAAACAGCTCTTCAATATCTGAAAAATGTTGTATTCTTAGGTTACTGACATCTTTACATCAGTTTATTCATTATTGGTTTATACTAGTGGTGAAAGAATGGCACTCACTGTCAGTTCTGCTGATATGCAGGAGGCACAATTCCCAAACTGAAAGTGAAGTACTATGGACAGTGGCACCCACCCACATGGTAGTTCAAGATGTTTGGCACTTTGCAGCTGAGCTCATAAAAGTTGCCCATTATCGATATAAACTGTGACTCTGAGATGTTTTACTGTTATATATGAGTGCATGTCCATAGCAAGCCCAATTTAGACAGAAGAGCCAGTGCATATTTGCCACATAGAGGGCATTAACCTTTCCTGGTGCATAAATCTGCTCTATGCAGAGAATACACATTGGAGCCATCCCTTAGATATTGTCTGATCAATAAATTGCAGAGGTGCTGTAGAGCAAAAAGAAATTAATATCTTACTACTGCATGCCAAATCAGCAGAGGGAATAGAATAATGTGCTTGCCTTCCTTCCAAACAAACTCAGCTTACAGGTGGTAACTGTCCAGGCATGTATGTCTTATATTTACTGCTAGAGTAAGATATGAGTATCAGATATAAGTCTTCTCTTGCATTTCAATGTAAAAAAAATGGGAAGGAATGATATCAGTAACTGCTTAGACTTTGTTGTAAATGCCCTTTTTTAGTTGCTGAACCTCTCCTGCCTGAAAGATCTTTAAAAAAAAAAATTCAATGGTAAGGAGATTCTCAGAGGACAAGCAAGAAGGTAGTCCTCACCCATGGGTGACATCAGATGGAGCCCTGACATGGAACTTTGACTTGGGCACGAGCGTGCCCTTTACCCCGCATTCACGCGGGGTCCTTCTTCAGTCTCTTCTTTTCTGCAAAGCTGCAGGATCGTGGTTAGTGAGCCTTGTGGGTTTTGCCTACTTATTGATCTTTTTGTAAAACTTTTTTCATGGTTCTTTTCGTGTTTCTTGGTGTGCTATTGACACTGGGTCCCACTTTGTTCTCCCTTTAGCGTCTTAGAGTTTGACATTTTTGCTGGTAAATTTCCTTTCGTGTCAATCGCCCGGGGCAGTAGTATGGTCTGTGCCCCTTGCACATGGATGGCCATCGCCACAGAGTTCGATTTAGCGTCTTTTTTTCTTTCGTCTTGGCATGGCCTTGTCCAGTTTTAAGCAATGCCCTTGGTGTCCGAGGACCATGTCCATCACGGACCCCCATGATGAATGTGTCTTCTGCCTAGGCCATCGCATGACATCCGGGACTGCCGCAGGTGTGCCCATATGACCCCTAAGGGATGTAAGCTTAGGCCTGAAAAGATGGAGTGCCTCTACGGGTTTGGAGAAATCCGAATCAGCATTGGAGGCATCTGCATCAAGGGACTATGGAGCTGCACCAATAGACAGAGTTATCGACATCAGTGGGGCAGGCATTGCCATTGGCTGGCAGGGGTGCTGGAGACCAACCATAGTTGAGCTTCTCCAAGCCAGGGACATAGAATTCCTCATCATCAGCCTCAGCACTGGGGAAGTACCATGCTGAACACCAAGGGAAGCTGAGGAAGCATCAGCACCAGTCAGTGTCTATGCATGGAACAGGGCACAGAAATGCACTAGCTCATGCTGTGATGCCCCTGAAGCGACACTGTGGCAAGGATAGCCAGTCCACCACTGATGCCAGGCGTGTGTCCGTCAGTCTTGGTGCCAGCCACCGATCCTCCTCTCTGTTGTGAAGAGGATCTGGTCACGCCTCCTCCCTCCCCCAGTCAGTTTTTTGTATCGGCAGTATTTGAGGAGGAGCTTGAGAGACGTTTGCGGCTGGCCGTTGAGCAGGTGATGCAGAATATCGTTCCTGCAGCACCATCACCATCTTGCTTGGAGCCACTGCAGGAATCTCTACATGCGCTCATCGATACATTACCAACCCAGTTGGTGTTGGTGCCCGGGACAGCGCCGATGCCCAGCCAGGCACCGGAGCCCTTCCCCCCTGTCGATACGGTGGTCATGGCTGGATCCTTCTCCAAGAAAACTCCCCCTAAGCCGGCCCAGCCACCAAGGGCTGTGGCCCTCCTTTCAGTGCCGTTGGTGCCTGCACCACTGGATGAAGGCGGAGCACTCGGGACCCCATCCCCATTCCATCATACGGAGGATGAGGAGCCTTTTGGCCCCTGGGGGGATGACTCAAATGGAGGTCTCCAGAGGAATGGAGGAGGTCCCCAACTGTGGACCTTACGTTCACAGGGTTTGTATGGTTGATGGCAGAGGCCATCCCTTTCATTGTTAACTGAAGAGGACGCCGAGGACAAAATTCTGGAGATCCTCCAGTTTGTGGAACCTCTTAAAGAGGTGATGACGGTCCCAGTGCGTGACATCCTTAAGGAGTTGCTGTTGAGGATCTGGGAACAACCCTTCACAGTGCCTACTGTGAACAAGAAGGTAGATGCAATTTATTTCATCCAGAAGGTTGCTAGATTCAACATAAGAACATAAGAAATTGCCATGCTGGTTCAGACCAAGGGTCCATCAAGCCCAGCATCCTGTTTCCAACAGAGGCTAAACCAGGCCACAAGAACCTGGCAATTACCCAAACACTAAGAAGATCCCATGCTACTGATGCAATTAATAGCAGTGGCTATTCCTTAAGTAAATTTGATTAATAGCCTTTAATGGACTTCTCCTCCAAGAACCTATCCTAACCTTTTTTGAACCCAGCTACACTAACTGCACTAACCACATCCTCTGGCAACAAATTCCAGAGCTTTATTGTGCATTGAGTGAAAAAGAATTTTCTCTGATTAGTCTTAAATGTGCTACTTGCTAACTTCATGGAATGCCCCCTAGTCCTCCTATTATTCGAAAGTGTAAATAACTGATTCACATCTACTCGTTCAAGACCTCTCATGATCTTAAAGACCTCTCTCATATCCTCCCTCAGCCGTCTCTTCTCCAAGCTGAACAGCCCTAACCTCTTCAGCCTTTCCTCATAGGGGAGCTGTTCCATCCCCTTTATCATTTTGGTTGCCCTTCTTTGTACCTTCTCCATAGCAACTATATCTTTTTTGAGATGTGGCGACTAGAATTGTACACAGTATGCCAGGTGCGGTCTCACCATGGAGCAATTATAGAGGCATTATGACATTTTCCATTTTATTAACCATTCCCTTCCTAATAATTCCTAACATTCTGTTTGCTTTTTTGACTGCTACAGCACACTGAGCCAAGTGTCAGCTACCCCACCAATCAGTGGTGATCAAATCTGCTCTCAAAAGAGCCAAGCATTCTTGGTCCCATTCCTCGGCACCCCCAGGGAAGAATCATAGAGCAATGGATGCTCTTGGTAGGAAGGTTTTTCTTATAGGAGAGCAAATTGTGTGTTATGAAGGTTGAGTGGTCTGCAAACACTCTAGTAAAGTCCCAGAAATGAGCAGGTAATAATTATTTAAAGGAAAGAAAAGGCTTTCACTTCAAGTTAAATAAATATTACCTTCTCATTTTTGGGACTCTGCACTCTGCAAACACTCTAGTAATCTTCACAAAACACAATTTGCTCTCCTGTTTGATATTTTAGTGTGTTTTGCGCTCCATTCCACATTTCTTTGTGGTGTTTGACCCCGCATATCTTCTTATCATCTATACATTAGCCCATATTCACGTGACATCTGAAGCAGGTGCATGAGGTGCCTGAGTAGCTGCCTCAACAGAGCAGGACTACCCTCATGTCGCTGGTGTATAAGGGCCTGGAGTGTGTGGAAAACCACAAGGGCCACACCTACAGTGTTTTTGAAATGGCATCGTGGACTCCACAGAATGGCATGGCTGTGGGTCTCGGATCTTCAATCAGAGATACAGAAAAAACTCACTGACGTCCTATGCACTGGAGAGAATCTCTTCAGAGATAAGGAGAAACATGCAGTGGCCCAGTTCCTGGACCATCATGAGACCCTTCAGCAACTCTCCGCCAGCACTCCAGGAGGTCTGTGAGATCAGGGCAGAAGTAGTCTTGCTTTTCCCAGAGGAAGTACTATCCTTGGCCCTCTCCCTCCTGTCCACAACATCAGAGCTCTCTCAGCCATTCCAGGCAGCAAAGAGCTCCAAAGGTCCAGCTGGTGCCTCTGTCAACTCCTGGGATGGGGTTTTGACTGTGTTCTAGGGAGCATAGCCTAGGCCCTTGTAATGGCGGTGATGGATCCCGCTGATCAGTGGATGGCTACGGTTCTTTATAAACCGGTGGCCCAGTGTAACCTCAGACATATGAACATAAGATTTGCCATACTGGGTCAGATCAAAGGTCCATCAAGCCCAGTATCCTGTTTCCATCAGTGGCCAAGCCAGGTCACAAGTACCTGGCAAGATCCCAAGGGGTAAATATATTCCAAGCTGCTTATCCCAATAATAAGTAGTGGATTTCTGCAACTCTACCTCAATAGTGGTTAATGGACTTTTCCTCCAAGAACTTGTTTAAAAAAAAAGTTGTTTGCATCTACACTAATAGCTTTCACCACATCCTCTGGCAACAAATTCCAGAGCTTAATATGCTGAGTAAAATATTTTCTCTTATTAGTTTTAAATGTATAATCTATTAATTTCATTGTGTGTCCCCTGATCTTTGTAAATAAACAACTGATTAATGTTTACTCATTCCATTCCACTCTTTATAGACCTAGATAATCATGTCTCCCCTCAGTCATCTCTTCTTCAAGCTGAAGAGTCCTAACCTCTTTAGCTTTTCTCTATAGGGGAATTGTTCTATCCCCTTTATCATTTTGGTGACCCTTCTTTGTATCTTTTCTAATTCTGCTATATCTTTTTTGAGATATGGTGACCAGAACTGCACACAATACTCAAGTTGAGGTCGCACCATGGAGCGATAGAGGCTTTATGATATTCTCCAGTTTATTCTCCATTTTTTTCCTAATAATCCCTAGCATTCTATTTGTTTTCTTGGCTGCTGCTGCACCACACTGAGCAGAGAAGATTTCAACATATTTTCAACAATCCATTTCCTGAATGGTGACTCCTAATGTGGAGCCTGTATTTTGTAATTTGGGTTACTCTTCCCTGCACTTGTCCACATTAAATTTAATTTGCTATTTTCATGCCCAATCTCCCAGTTTTGCAATGTCTTCTTAACTTTGAATAATTGTGTGTCATCAGTAAATTTCATTACTTCATTTCTTGTTCCCATTTCCAGGTCATTTATAAATATATTAAAAATCAGTGGTCCCAGAAGAGTTCCATGGGGCACTTCTCTATTCACCTTTTTAAATTGGGAAAATTTACCATTTAGCCCAACTCTCTGTTTTCTATATTTTAACCACAATAGGTCACTGCTCACTATCCCATGACTTTTTAATTTCCTAAAGTCTCTATGTCAAATGCTTTCTGGAAATCCAGATACACTATATCAACTGGCTCTCCTTTATCCATGTGTTTATTTATACTCCCAAAATAATGTAGCAAATTTGTGAGGCAAGACTTTCCTAGACTAAATCCATTTTGTCTTTGTCCCATTAAATTATGCTTATGTATATGTTCAGCAGTTTTATTTTTTGATAGTTTCTACCATTTTGCCTAGCACAGATGTCAGATTTACTGGTCTGTAGTTTCCTGGATCACCCCTTCATCCCTTTTTAAAAATTGGCATTACATTGGCAATACTACAGTCTTCAGGTAGCATAGATGATTTTACTGATAGTTTACAAATTTCTAATAGCAGAACCACAGTTTCATTTCTCAGTTCTTTCAGCACTTTGGGATGTATACCATCTGATCCAGGTGATTTGCTACTCAGTTTGTCAATTTGCCCTAGTACATCTTCCAGGTTCACTGAGATTTGTTTCAGTTCTTCTGAATCATCATTTTTTAATATCATTTCTGGCATGGGTATCTCAGTGGGTTCTTTCCGTCATCCTCATCAAGGGTGCTGATTAAACCTTTTGGATACCCTGCCAAATTGCTCTCTGAGCCAGTTTTGGGGTCCAGTAGCACATCAGGAGGTATTGATTGTGGAGCTCTCCTCCCTCTTGATGGCCAGAGCGGTCGAGCCCATTCCACCAGGGCAAAGAAGGCAGGGATTTTACTTCAGGAACTTCCTGATTCCAAAGAAAACAGGAGGACTCCATCCCATCCTAGTCCTCAAAGCCTTGAATACATTTTTCCAAAAAGAATAAGTTCATGATTGTTTCTCTGGCCACCTTTATCTCCTTACTGCAAAAAGAGATTGGGTATGCTCCCTCGATCTGAAGGACATGTACACCCACATCGAGATCTTCCCCAGTCACCAGAAGTATCTCAGATTCATGGTGTGAAAACAGTACTTCCAGTATCGCATGCTGCCATTTGGGCTCGCGTGAGCCCCATGTGTCTTTACAAAATGCCTGGCCATGATGGCGGTGCAACTGTGTAGGATGGGAATACATGTCTTCCCTTACCTGGACAATTGGCTGGTCAAGAGCACCTCTCATAGATAGGGGCCATCAGGTCCATGCACCTGACCATCCAGGTTTTGGAGTCAAGGGTTCATCATCAATACATACCAGTCCAAGCTTTGCAGCCCCTACCCTTACTTTTTGACGCATCTGAGACAGAAAAGACAAAAACCATCAAAGCACCATCCCCATTTATACCAAAAGACTTAAGTCACAGAAGGAGAATCTCATGATCTATTAAATCAAAAGCTGTAGACAGGTCCAAGTATAAAGCAACAATTGACTTCCCAGAATCCAGTACTCTAAGCACATAATCATGAACGAAAAGTAAAACTGATTAGGTACTATAATTTAGTACGAAAACCACTTTGGTTACAGTGTAAGATCTTTTGATCATCCAAATAATCCTTTAGTTGTCTAAAAACATTCTCTAACAATTTCCCTAATGATGACAAGTTAGATATTGGCCTAAAATTCTTCAAAACCTCAGGAGAGGGTTTACCCTTTTTTACTGGTCAAATCACAGTAGTTTTAAGAATATTAGGGATCAACTCCTCAGAGAATGATTAAACAAAGGTTCTACTGATGGCGACCCCACTGGTTCCAATGCGAGAGCAATCCTTACTCCTTGGAGGATAGAGAATCTCCTTCAGGTTTGGAGTTATATAAATGGGTCATCAGCTCTGATCTCCCAGATAGACGATACTGGGAGTGCTAGGTATTGGTTCCATGTCTAAGCCAAAGAAGAATCCTGTTTTAGTGCCTTGATTGGCCTTGAATGGGGTGCTCCAGAAACCATTAAAGGGGGATGAGCCTTGGTAGGTCTGTACCCCCCTGGATCTGACAGCAAGACCGCAGTTGTGTTTCCAAACGTGGATATGTGGGTGTGTGCAGTCTCCAAGTGGACAGCCTTTCCTGCAAAAGGGGGAGTGGCATCGGAGAATGCGCAGAATAAGAGAGTTGAGGCTATTCTTACACAGGCCTTGAGGACTGGCAGTGAATTGCAGTTAGCCTCTTGCTGCACCCTGGTGGCTCACATTTGTTTGCTTCTATCTCAGGAAGTCAATGAGACTGGTTGGAATACTAGGACAGTGATGGAACCGGCTGCCGCCTTTTTGGTGGATGTGGGCTGTGCCTTGGTCGGCCTCTCTGCCAGAAGAGTGACTTTGGTGTTAGCGGTCACATGTCAGCTGTGGCTGAGATTGGTCGGCTGCTACAGTTTCAAAATTTAATCTTATGAAATTGCCCTTAAAGGATCACTCTTGTTCTGGGAATAAGTTAGAGTAAATGCTAATAGGCAGGGTGAGTCCCAAGATCATCTTTTATCAGAGGATTAAAAGCAGGTGCCATGCTCTTTTGGCACAAGGGGCCTTTCTAGGAGTTTCAAATGTTTTCAACCCTACAGAGAAGCGCCTTCTCAGAGGGCTCGACTTCTGAATAGGTCTCAGTCCTTTCAGTTCAGGAAGCCCGGACGGGGTGTAAGCTCAGCTTGACTATGCATCCCGACCCCCTCAATGAAGGTGTGCTGACCCACCTTTTAGAACTGGAGAGAAGGGGTTCACCTGTCTCCTCTTATTGCGGGTGGGTCAAGATCACGTCAGAGCAGTGGGTTCTGGAGGTAAGAAGGAACGGCCATGCTCTGGAGTTCTGTGTTCCTCAGGGCGACGTCATGGCTTCTCCCTGCAACTCTCTGGAAATGAGGCTAGCAGTGGAGGTTACATTGTCAAGGTCCCTGAGCTTGGGGGGCCATGGTTCCAGTGTTTAAATCACAAGAAAGTATGGGCCATTATTCCATTTATTTCATTGCACCCAAGGAGGTGGTTTCCTTTCGCCCTTCTCTAAGGTCCTGGTGATGGCAACGACAGTGTTGAGACAAGATGGTATTCTGGTCCACCCGTACCTAGACTTATGGATAATTTGGGCCAAGAGAATGAGTCTTCAGGCCTCGCACAAGGTGGTTTCCTTGCTGCAATTTCTAGGTTGATTGGTGTACTTAATCAAGAGCAAACTGCAGCCATCTCACACGCTGAAGTGTCTTTGGTATTTGTTTCAACACGAAGCAAGGCAGGATGTTCCAGCTGGAGGCCCGCATTCAGAAATGAATAGCGCAGGTGCGGCTGTAGACAGAAGCAATTCAGTCAGCGGTATGCTCTTATCTGCAGGTGTTTGGTTGATGGTAACCACTCTAGAAGTGGTTCCGTGGGCAAGGGTGCATATGCATCCTTTTCAGCGTACTCTGCTGGCACGATGGAGTCCACAGGCAGAACTTCTCAATACTGCTTCAGTTTCCAGGGCAGACTAGCATCCAAATGCAGTGGATGTTGGAAGTGGATCATCTAAGGAAGGATATTTCCCTACGAACATCGGACTGACTGATATTCACAACAGATGCTAGCCTCTAGGGTTGGGAGGCTCGCTGGGAGTTGAATTGCCAGGGGCGCTGGACTAGAGGACTCTCTGGAGCATCAATCATCTTGGAAGCACGTGCCATACGGTTGGCATGCTTGTGGTTTGTTGACTGCTGGCAGGATCAAGCGCTCTGAGTAATGTCAGACACTGAGAGGACAGTGGCATGCATCAATCGCCAGGAAGGCACCAAGAGCCAACAAGTGTCGCAGGAAATAGCCAGCTCTTGGAATGGGCAGAAGTACATCTTCACAAAATCTCTGCCTCCCACATTGTGGGAAAAGACAATGTAAGAGCCGATTTTTCAGCAGACAGAGTCTGGATCCAGGAGAATGAGAATTGTCAGACAAAGCATTCCAGCTCATAATGGGCTTCTGGGGCCTACTGTTTATAGACTTGCTAGCAACAACGCTCAGTGCGAAGGTTCCTCCCCTTCTCCAGTCGAAGGGGATAGCTGAAGTCCTTGGGCATTGACGCTTTCAAGCAGAAGTGGCCGGAAGACAAGCTTTAGTATGCCTTTTCTCCCTGCTCATGTTGGACAGAGTTATTGGAAGAAAGATCGGACACACGGGACTGGTGCTTCTGGTGGTTCCAGATTGGCCCAGGAGGCTGTGGTAGATTTGCGGAGGTTCCTGGCAAACTCTGTTTCGGTTACCGGTCCACAGGGACCTGTGTAGGACAGTCTCGATTTTGTCTTTCGATGTGGTCCTTGAAAGGGTTCAGTTGCTGAAGCATGAAATCTCCACTGCTGTGATTTCCACCTTGCTTTGAGCATAAAAGTTCTTCCCCTCTTTAGATCACGTTTAGGTTGGAGAGTATTTAAGACGTGGTGTGAGGAACAAGGCGTGCTTCCTTGTTTGGTTAAGATCCTGCTTATTTTTGAATTCTCACAGGATGGATCACTTAAGGGCATGGCCCTTAAATTCTTGAAGGTGGAGGTGATAGAGCTTGCCTGTTTTCAAGGGTCAGGTGAATGGTGGACTCTTGTTGGCCCATCCACATGTGGCCCGGTTTTGTAAGGGATAAGGCTTATTTATTCTCCCTTGCAGTTGCCTGTGCCCTCATGGTTCTAGAATTTTTGGCAAATTCCACTTTTTGGGCTCTGCTTAGCCTCTCCTTGAGATTAAAATCTTGCAGACTGCGTTTCTTGTGGTGGATTGTTTCACACATCAATTCCATGCTTTGGGCTGCTCCTTGCCGAGAACTATTCCTGAGGGTGACTCCAGGGGTGGTCCAGCTTCCGAATGTTCCATCCTTTTTTGCTGAAAGTGACCTCGGATTTTCATTTGAACCAATCAATTTCCCTGCCAGTGCTGGATAGGGAGAGAGATGTGGATGAATATCATCGGTTGTGGACCTTGGAAGTCAAGAGACATTTGATGCGGTATTGGAGGTTAATAAAACCTCTCAGGAAGACTGACCTCCTGTTTGTTCTCCATGTTAGAGGTAAACAAGGTGAGTCAGCGTAGCGGGCTACATTAGCCTGTTGGGTTAAGGAGGTTATCAGGGCCACGTATGTGGATGCTGTGTAGCCGTCGCCTAAACAGGTTAGCGCTCATTTCACTAGAACTCAGTGTCATGGGCGGAGCTTCGATTGTTGTCTCCTGTCGAGATTTGCCAAGCTGCAATGTGTTCCTCACACATTTTTTTCCAGGTATTACTGCCTGGTTGTGCAGCATTACTTGAACTGTGGGGCAGCCTCCCGTTGTGTTCAGGAGTAGCTTTGATACATTCCACTGGTCATGGATTAACATGTCTGAATGCTGAGAAATTACTACTTACCTGATAATTTCCTTCCTGCTCTTGGCTTCCGGTTTGTGGTGCTATTGTCCTCCTGAGTGACTTGTTCTGGGGATAACTGGTAAGTGTCAGTTTTAGTCCATAGATTAGTGATGTTATCTTCTTTGAGCTCAGTATTTCCCATTGACTGAGTACTTGAGTAGTTTTCTGTCCACTGTTGGCTTTTGCAGAGAATACTGGCAGGTTGATGTCAGTGCTGGGGTATATATACTGTGTTGTCTGCTTTGCTCCGTCTCCATCTGCTGGTAGAAGTGCATAACCCACTGATCGTGAATTAACCTGTCTTCATTAGAGAAAAGGAAATTAATCAGGTAAGTAGTAATTTCTCAAACCTTTCTCCTGCTCCACACAAAATCTACTTGATTACCCTCTACACTGTTGGAAGCTGGCTTGAAAACCAATCCTGTTAGGGTTCGTTTGAGTGTAATTGGCATGTACCATCATGGTGTAGATGGTACGCCTATCTTTTTACAGCCTTTAGCCATATGCTTCATGCACGACTTGCTTCAATTGAAGCTTCCCCTAAGGCCTCCCGCTATGTCTTGGGATCTTAGCTTGGTGTTAGCTCAGCTGATGAAAGCTCCCTTTGAGCCACTGCGCTCCTGTAACCTGAAGTACCTACCTGGAAGGTCATATATTTGTCGGCGATCACTTCAGCACCCAGGATCAGCGAGCTCCAGGCCTTAGTGACTTATCCACCTTGAGGGTTTTCCAGGATAGGATGGTCCTGCGAACGCACCTTAAATTCATGCCTAAGGTGGTGACTGACTTCCATTTTAATCAGTCCATCGGCCTGCCAACATTCTTTCCCAGGCCCCATTTGCAACTAGGCGAAAGAGCACTGCACAGTTTGGACTGCAAGCAAGCCTTAGCCTTCTATCTAGAGCAGACAAAAACCCGTAGATAGTCCACCCATTTTGTTTCTTTTGATAAAAATAAGTTGGGCTTTGCCAATGCCAAACAGACACTACGAATTGGCTAGCAGATTGCATTTGTTTATGTTATGCCCATACTGCATCTCGGGGGCTATGTCAAGGCTCATTCTGTACAAGCCATGGCAGCATCTGTGGCCCACTTGTGAGCAGTCCCCCTGGTGGAATTTTCTTCACATCTAGCTTGGATAGGGATGGCCGACATGATGGTAGGTTTGGCCAATCTGTCCTTCAGAATCTGTTTGAGGTTTAAAACCAAACTTTCCCGCTAGGGCCTGTTTGGGTTCAAGCTGCCTTCCGCTCTGTTACCAACAGTACCATTGTTGTTGGGCCCGTTGGCACCTGGTTTGAGTGTCTGTTGGTCCCCCTTTTTTCGTTTGGGGATAGCCTGAAGCTAAGGATTCACCCATGTGTGAGGACTACCATCCTGCTTTTCCTCGGAGAAAGCAGAGTTGCTTACTTGTAACAGGTGTTCTCAGAAGACATCAAGATGTTAGTCCTCACAAAACCCGCCTGCCACCCTGCAGAGTTGGGTTTCTCTTATTTTTTTGTTCTAATTTTATAAGACTGAAGAAGGACCTTCGCGTAGATGTGTGGTATAGGGCATGTTCAATGTGGCCAAGTCAAGGTTCTAGATACTTTGAGATAAGTTTTCCATATCGGGACTCCATCTGATGTCACCCATGTGGGAGGATTAACATCCTGCTGTCCTCAGAGTCACCTGTTACAGGTAAGCAACTCTGCTTTTTTCTTCTTTTGTATATGTTTACACAGTTGTGCATTGATATGAGAGAGAATTTAGGGGGCTGCTGAATCAAAATGACAAGTGAAGTAGGAGTTAGCACTGGCCTCTTAATAGTTAACAGTGTAGCTTAACATGGATTTTGTCCTATCATGAATGAGTTCTAAAGATAAGATCAAATGTTCTCAAATTGTAACAAAATAGCAAAGATCAGCTAGGTACTGTTCAAGCATAAGCAGATTCCAGCTTCTCTATTTTAATTGCCTTTAATAAAAAGGTTATAAAACAGTAATATTTAACTTGAGTTTCAGGAGTCACATGCTGCACTTTGCCAGAATTAACACACCACAGAATTAAATGTTGCAGACATTTACCAGATAGATAGCTTTCCAAAGCAGGAGCCTTAGCATTCAGCCAATTCTAACTGCAATTTCAATGGATGCTGTGTATGCAAAAAAACAAACCAAAACACAACCACCAACATAGTTGCTGGTAAACTAACTTGAAAATGCCACTCCACACCAGTTGGTACATCTATCCTGGTCCAATCTCCCATTCTTCTGAAGTTGTTTTTGACTTTGAAGCCAATTTACCAAGCTACCTCTTAAGGACAGTAACAACCAATCAGGAGGATTATGCTCCCACTTGGCAGGATACTTGGGCTGTCCCTTTTGGAGTTATGAAACGAGTGGCTCTCTGGCACTTAGTTTGCTTGCTAAAAGTTCTCACAAACTGACAGGATGCACTGCCTTTGTTCTAAAAGAAGGAGAGAGCACCTGGAAAAGACCATTTATTCCTCAGCTGAAAGTCATAACCTCGATCTGAACCTGAGTGCTTAAATATAATGAAAACAAAGGCATGGTTAAAATATTCCTCATAGTAAGGACCCAGACTAGTTGAGTGCCATTTTAAAATGCACAAAATTTAGCAGCCACAGGGGCAGCCCAGCCTATCTGCTGCCTGAGGTGAGGGATGAAAGGGTGCTCTGTAGGTCGGATCACCAAGAGGGCTGGACTCAAAGGGCTGACCTTTGAGTCTAGCCATTTGGGGATTTGTACTGCTGGGCAGGTTTCCCAAAGGAGTGGCAGATATATTATCATTGGCACTCATTCTAGGAAGCTGGCAACCTTACCACACTCCTGGGAATCTTATTTGCCTCCTACTCTTCCCAGCATCTGTTCCTTGGGGGTCTGGGAGACTGGTGAATGGCGAGAATCAGTGTGGCACCAGTGGCGTAGCCACGGGTGGGCCTGGGTGGACAGCTGCCCACCCAATTTAGACCCAGGCCCACCCAACTGACCAGAACTGCAAGGCTGTCGCGGGATCCCATCCCCGTGACAGTGAAGAGGGGAACCCATGCTTGGCGCACCATCACGACACACGTGGGGAAGCGTCCTACAACCATATGGCCGACCGATCTTCCTGTTAGGGGGGGGGGGAGAAGAGCGGAAGCGCCGCGCACAGCTTCCGCTCCCCCCCCCCAGCAGGAAGATCAGTCGGCCATACGGCCCGAAGATAGCAGGAGAGGTCAGCTGATCTTCCTGCTCTGGGGGGAGGGAAGCGGAAACTGTGCGCGGCGCTTCCGCTCTCCTCCCCCCCCCCCCCCAAACAGGAAGATCGGTCGGCCATACGGCCCGAAGATAGCAGGAGGCCAGTGGCAGCAGGAGAGGCCAGCTGATCTTCCTGCTCTAGGGGGAGGAAGCGGAAACTGTGCACAGGCTTGAATGTGTATGTGAGGATGAGAATGGGAGCCTTGTTGTGTGTGTGTGGGTGAAAATCGGACCCTGGGTGTGTATGGGAGTGAGAATGGAGTCTTGAATGTGTGTGGGTGATAATGGAAGCTTGAATATGTGGGTGAGGATGGAAGCTTGAATATGTGGGTGAGGTTGGAAGCTTGAATGTGTGTATATATGGGTGAGGATGGAAGCTTGAATGTGTGTATATATGGGTGAGAATGGGAGCCTGGGTTTGTGTGTGTGGGTGAGAATGGAAGCTTGAATATGTGGGTGAGGATGGGTGCTTGAAAGTGTGTATGTGTGGGTGAGAATGGGACCTTAAATGTGTGTATGTGTGGGTGAGAATGGGTTTGTGTGTGTGGATGAGAATGGGTGCCTGGATGTGCGTCTGTGTGTGCATAAGAATATAAGCCTGGGGAGGGGTGAGAAAGTGAGAGCTTGTATGTGTGTCTGCAGAGAATGTGAGCTGGGGGGGGGGAGGGGAGAGCATATGAGACTGAGAGCCTGAGTGTGTGAGGGAGTCTGTGAGAGAAAGCATTTATGTATATATGTGTGTGTGTATGGAAGGGAAGAAGACAGTAGTAGAAAAGACACTGAAGAGGAATTAGGAAATGAGCGACAAGGGAAAAAATGGGAAAGAGAGACCAGGACCAACTGATTAGAAAAATACAAAGATCAGACAACAAAGGTAAAAAAAAAAAAATATATATATATATATATAGAGAGAGAGAGAGGGAGATGTTAGCAATTTAAATATGTCATCTTTGGGAATGTGCATTCTTATATTTTTGTATTTTGCTCTTTCTTAAGTATTCCACTGTTCAAACATTTTAGTTTCTCAGGCTTTCTATTTTGGCTTTATCTACATGTTTCTGTTTCTAATTTATAGTCTCTTATTTCTATATTAGGTAAGGGTCGGTCTCAGTTTTGCCTGTTTGTGACAGAAATGAGTATTTCTAGCATATAGTTTCTCTGTAGTAGTAGTCCAGCCTGTTCTGTTATTCCTGTAGGTGATGTATTAATGTTCTAGGGCCTGGCGTAGTATTTGCATTGCTGCTTTTTCATAAGGTTGCTGTTTGAATCCTGAGAGTCAGTGCTGTGATTGTTTGGCAAGGTTCCAGATGCCTCTTTCTTTGCAAGAGTTTGTTACTTCACAAATAGCAGTGGAGGGTTATTTTTGCTGAGATTACACCAGAATTTGAATTTTTTTTTTCATGTTACTTGTAATGTGAATTGCCCTAGCTCTGCGCTGCACCTGTTCTGATGATTAATTATATTTTATTGTATTTATGAAGATTTCTGGGTTTCTGCAAAGATGGTTCATGAAAGAATACATTAATTTTTGTTTTATTATATGATTGGATTTGATTGTTTTCTATACTTGAAATAATTGAAGTAAATTATTTTAAAGTTTCATACATGACACATAATGGCTGTTGCAAACTACTTAGAAAGCCATTCTAGGGTGCAGTATATGGCATTATTTATCAGTAAGAAAACAACTAGTAGACCTGCATGCCTTGTGCCCACCTATGTTAACCTTGTGCCCACCCAAAAAATCAATTCTGGCTACGCCACTGTGTGGCACACTCTCTTAGGGCCAGTGCAAGGGTATTGGATGCCCTAGACAAGCTTTACAGCCTCTCCCCCTCCCCCCACACACACCATTTTTTTAAAAAAAATGCATTTTTTTTATTGTAAAATTTCTTATTAACCACTTCCCCATCCTAAAGGAATGGGGAAGTGGAAGATTTTATATGGAAAAAGGACATTCAAAGTATAATCTTCTGAAGTAAAAATATCACTTAACAACAGCATGTATATTATATTTGCATGCACTGCAAAAAAGACATAAGAAAATGCCATACTGGGTCAGACCAAGGGTCCATCAAGCCCAGCATCCTGTTTCCAACAGAGGCCAAAACCAGGCCATAAGAACCTGGCAAGTACCCAAAAACTAAGTCTATTCCATGTTACCATTGCTAATGGCAGTGGCTATTCTCTAAGTGAACTTAATAGCAGGTAATGGACTTCTCCTCCAAGAACTTGTCCAATCCTTTTTTAAACACAGCTATACTAACTGCACTAACCACATCCTCTGGCAACAAATTCCAGAGTTCAATTGTGTGCTGAGTAAAAAAGAACTCCGATTAGTTTTAAATGTGCCCCATGCTAACTTCATGGAGTGCCCCCTAGTCTTTCTACTATCCGAAAGAGTAAATAACCGATTCACATCTACCCGTTCTAGACCTCTCATGATTTTAAACATCTCTATCATATCCCCCCTCAGTCGTCTCTTCTCCAAGCTGAAAAGTCCTAACCTCTTTAGTCTTTCCTCATAGGGGAGCTGTTCCATTCCCCTTATTTTGGTAGCCCTTCTCTGAACCTTCTCCATTGCAATTATATCTTTTTTGAGATGTGGCGACCAGAATTGTACACAGTATTCAAGGTGCGGTCTCACCATGGAGCGATACAGAGGCATTATGACATTTTCCATTTTATTCACCATTCCCTTTCTAATAATTCCCAACATTCTGTTTGCTTTTTTGACTGCCGCAGCACACTGAGCCGACTATTTCAATGTGTTATCCACTATGACACCTAGATCTCTTTCTTGGGTTGTAGCACCTAATATGGAACCCAACATTGTGTAATTATAGCATGGGTTATTTTTCCCTATATGCATCACCTTGCATTTATCCACATTAAATTTCATTTGCCATTTGGATGCCCAATTTTCCAGTCTCACAAGGTCTTCCTGCAATTTATCACAATCTGCTTGTGATTTAACTACTCTGAACAATTTTGTGTCATCTGCAAATTTGATTATCTCACTCGTCGTATTTCTTTCCAGATCATTTATAAATATATTGAAAAGTAAGGGTCCCAATACAGATCCCTGAGGGCACTCCACTGTCCACTCCCTTCCACTGAGAAATTGTCCATTTAATCCTACTCTCTGTTTCCTGTCTTTTAGCCAGTTTGCAATCCACAAAAGGACATCGCCACCTATCCCATGACTATTTACTTTTCCTAGAAGCCCTCTCATGAGGAACGTTGTCAAACGCCTTCTGAAAATCCAAGTATACTATATCTACTGGTTCACCTTTATCCACATGTTTATTAACTCCTTCAATCTTGCAAAAGGAGAGAGAACAGCTTTTAAACTAGAACAAAAGGGGGAAACCCGATAGTCGCTCAGCAGCGCATGGTTCAGAGGGAGGTATCTTCAAAGGATACTAATGAAGCAGGAGAATTAGGGCATGTGGGGCTAAAGGGGTTTTGCGGGCTCTGTAGAATATTCTGCCCCGTGACACTTTTCCCCTGAGAGCTCATTTCCTGTGTGCTAACCTGCTAGTGATGTTTGACCTCTGCCAGTAGTTCAAGCAGAGGCTTTAGCTGCTGCCTTGACGGAAGGTGGCTTTGATCAGCATACACATACATTCCAGCAGCCCTGAGTGCATATGACAGTGAAAACACCCTGCAGTGCCATTGGCCAGAAAACTAACTCTTAATATTGTGTGCCCTGATTGGCCCTGGAGACAGAAAACACGCCCTGAGGGTTCTGGAATTCTCCAGTCTTAGCTGGGAGTGAGGAGGGAGCAGATATCTGAGGCCCTGTTCAGCTCCTGTAGATAGTCTTTTCCTGACTTCCCCAAGCACTCATAAGGTAGTGAAAAGGGTTTAGCTAGTTTTTACTGTTTAATCCTTGTTGTTATACCTGTTTCTGTTTGCAGTTTAAATCATTTATCCATTCACTGTTCCTACTTGTTCCTAATAAGCTTATTTGTTTGTGAACTCTGCCTGTCTTGGACTGACAAAAGATTCTGAGAATATGAATATTTGGTGTGTGGGTGTATTTCTAGGAACTGTGTGACCCTTGGTTGTTATGGGTCTCAATGTCCCTAGAAACCACCAGGGGATAGTTTGCGGGCAGGGAACTTGCCCAGAGGCAAGCAGAAACTCAGCTGGCGGTCCCATGCAGTGCTTGGAGCTTCCAAGTGGCCACAGGGTTACCCTGCATTGGTATTAGGGGTGACACAGGGCAATCCAACAAAAGCAAAAGTAGTGCATATGCCTATAAGTAATGAATCACCTGAGCTAAAAGATTCCATATTATCCCTGTCAACTGAAAAACAAGCTGTTAATACAATCAAAAAATACACTTTGAAGTGTGTATATGCCAATGCCAGAAAGTCTAAGAAGTAAGATGAGAGAGTCAGAATGTATAACAGTGAATGATGAGAGAGACTTAACTGGCATCTCAGAGACATGGTGGAAGAAGGATAACCAAAGGGATAGTGCCAAACTATATTATAATAAGGAAGAACAACTTGGTAGGGGAGTGGCACTTTATATCTGGGATGTCATAGAGTCCAACAGGATAAGGATCTTGAAGAGACCAAATGCACAATAGAATCTTTTTTAGTAGAAATCATGTGTTGTCGGGAAGGAGTATAGCGATAGGAGTATACTACCAATCCACCTGGCCAAAATGGTGAGTGAGTCAGCCGATGAAATGCTAAGAGAAATTAGGGAACATAAGAACATGCCATACTGGGTCAGACCAAGGGTCCATCAAGCCCAGCATCCTGTTTCCAAAAGTGGCCAATCCAGGCCGTAAGAACCTGGCAAGTACCCAAAAACTAAGTCTATTCCATGTTACCGTTGCTAGTAATAGCAGTGCTATTTTCTAAGCAACTGAATAGCAGGAAATGGACTTCTCCTTCAAGAACTTATCCAATCCTTTTTTAAACACAGCTATACTAACTGCACTAACCACATCCTCTGGCAACAAATTACAGATAATAAACTATAGAATGATTTTGCAAAGAAGATCTATCAAAATTCAATGCTGAATTCTCGCATTAATCATCAGTTTTATATCATCCAGTATCTTTTCAACTGTAAGCAAAAGCTACAGCCCTTACTACACGCCTCACAGAGAGAGACTCTTCCTTACCTCAATCTTTCCTAGATTTGCAGGAAGGTCTGCGACATTTGTTGCGCACTTCAGCACGTTCATCTGCAACCGCAGTCTCAGCTAGACACCTGGCATGGCTTTGAGCCAGCAGTATTCAGGATGATGTTCATGACCGTCTGGCTAACTTACCATGTAGGCCAGACAACCTATTTGGAGACAAACTTCAGGAGACTGTGTCTTTAATCAAAGAACAGAATATTGCAATTCAGTCTTTAGCTGCTCCTTTAGACATGCCGTCTACATCCAGGCATTATTTTCCCCAATATAAAAGAGGTTCCTACTACCGCAGACCATACCAGTACTATCAACCCTACCAATCCAACTACAGACCACAGCCTTTCCAACAACAGCAGTCTCAGATGCAGGGACAAAGACCACGTCAGAGAACCCAGAGGCCACAAAAAACTCAGGCTACTCAACAACCACCTAAACAATCTTTTTAAGTTCACCTGCCACAACAGCAGTTTATGTAGGAGAAAGACTATCTTTGTTCCATTCCCAATGGTCCCATATCACCACGGACCAATGGGTTTTGAGCATTGTAGCACAGGGATACCGTCTGCGTTTCAACTCCATTCCAACGCTACCTCATCTCATTCATTCCAAAACTCCATTGATTCAAATTCCATTGCTCTTGAAGGAAATTTCACTCCTCCTTCAACAGAAGGCTATCCGACTGGTGCCATCCAATCAAATGGAGAACAGTTTCTATTCCCAATACTTCCTCATCCCCAAAAAATCAGGAGGCCTTCGCCCTATCTTGGATCTTCAAGCACTCAACAAATATCTGGTAAAAGAAAAATTCAAGATGACCTCTCTCAAGATGGTCCTCCCTTTTCTCCAGACAAACAACTGGATGTGCTCACTTGATCTAAAAGATGCTTACACTCCCATCCAGATTCACAAACGTTGGCGATACCTCTGTTTTCAAGTTGCAAATCAACACTACCAGTACCAGTCCCTTTGGTCTCTCCTCAAGTCTTCACAAATTGTCTTGCTGTTGTTGTGGCACACTTACGCAAACAGGGCATAAACATTTTTCCTTATTTAGATGACAGGTTAATCGTATCTCACGATGCCCAATTACTACAGAATCACATAGGATGCACACTCTTCTGTCTACAAAACCTAGGTTGGATAATAAACTACGAAAAATCTCAACTTCATCCAACCCAAAACATTCCAATTCATAGAAGCAATTATCCGAACCCCACTTTCCAGAGCTTTTCTACCTCCAGAAAGGATCCAAACCTTAAGGTCCCTGGCTCAAACTCTGTTACATTGGGAAAAAGTCCCAGCTCGGCACGTTATGGTACTATTAGGTCACATGGCCGCAGCAATACATGTAGTCCGAAATACTCAACTCCACATTGGATGCCTCTAATGGGGCCTAAAATCTCAATGGAACTGACTCACTCAAC
Organism: Rhinatrema bivittatum; assembly: GCF_901001135.1. Lineage (NCBI taxonomy): Eukaryota > Metazoa > Chordata > Amphibia > Gymnophiona > Rhinatrematidae > Rhinatrema > Rhinatrema bivittatum. Next base: position 287,264,436 of record NC_042621.1, read on the forward strand.
CAATGTCTCACATAGTACAGGTTACGAACTCCATGAAAAAAATATATCCGATGGTGGCTTCAACCGTCTATCTTGGAGGAAGGGAGCCCATTCCAACACCTCCCTCATCAACTAATTCTCACCACAGATGCTTCAACAAGAGGATGGGGAGCGCACCTCCTCCATCTGGAAACTCAGGGACTTTGGTCCACAGACGAGCAAAACTTTCAAATAAATTTGTTAGAACTCAGGGCAATAAAGAATTCCCTACTGGTGTTCCAGACATGAATACAGGGAAAATCTCTGATCTATAACAACAATCAGGTAGCGATGTTTTATATAAACAAACAAGGCGGATCCGGTTCCTTGATTCTTTGCAAGGAGGTGGTTCAGATATGGGAGTGGGCGGAACACAACAACATCTTCCTTCAAGCATCCTACCTACTGGGATTAGTGAATACCAGAGCAGACAAACGCAGCAGAGTTTTCCACCCACACGAGTGGTCGCTCAATCAAACGAAGCAAACAAAATCTTTGCGTCCTGGGGGACCACAGACATAGTCCTCTTTGCATCAGAAGAACACCGGAAGGTGGAGAAATTTTGCTCTCTGCTTCCCAGCAGATACAGGATGTCACAGGATGCATTCCTGATTCCGTGAAACAGGGGTCTGCTATACGCTTTTCCTCCAATTCTGCTAATCTCGCGCACAATCAAAAAATGTATAGCGGACACGGCAGACTTGATCCTCATAGCCCCTGTGTGGCTGAGATAGCCATGGTATGCCTATCTTCTTCATCTGTCCATAAATCCCCCAATACCACTACCTCCTTTCGCAGGACAGGGGAACCTTAATCCACCCAATGCAAGCCTCCCTCCATTTGACGGCATGGAGATTGAACGGCAAATACTGAGCTCATTGAATCTCTCATCAGACATCACAGATGTTCTCATTGCAGCAAGAAAACCCTCCACCAGACGTAACTATGCTATCAAATGGAGACGATACTCCACATGGTGCGCCCTCCATGAACTCGACCCCTTTTCTTGTCCACCAGTGACTTATTTGCATACTCTATCCCTTTCAGGACTAGCAGTCACATCCATTAGGGTTCACCTTAGTGCTATTGCAGCTTATCTTTTGGAAAAGGACGGTTCCATCTCCTCTCATCCTTTAATTTCAAAATTTTTGAAGGGTTTGCTGCATCTACACCCGCCTATTAAGAAACCAATAGTGCCATGGGATATCAATTTAGTCCTGGAAGCATTGATGAATCCACCATTTGAGCCCATGTCAACTTCTACACTCAGATTTCTAACCTGGAAAGTTCTTTTCCTGGTAGCTATCACTTCTGCGAGAAGAGTAAGTGAGCTCCAAGCGCTAGTAATCAGTTTTCCGTATCTTCAATTTCATCACGATAAAGTGGTATTGTGAACTCATCCTTCCTTTCTACCAAAGGTGGTTTCTGCTTTTCACTTGAATAAAACAGTCTCCTTACCATTTTTTTTGCCCGAAACCACACTCTTACGAGCAACAAAAACTCCTTCATACCCTGGATTGTAAAAGAGCCTTAGCTTATTACAAAAATACCACTGAAACAATCAGATGTTCATTGCATTTGTTTGCTTCCTTCAACCCAAACAATCCAGGACAACCAGTTTCGAAGTGAACTCTTTCTAACTGGCTAATGGCTTGTATCCACTACTGCTATTCTACAAAATCGATGCTTCTTGCAGGTCCAGTTAAGGCCCATCAAGTCAGGGCAACTGCAACTTCCATTGCGCATATCCAGGGAGTGCCAATTCAAGACATCTGCAGGGCAGCGACCTGGTCTTCCATTCATACATTTACTTCTCACTATTGTCTAGACCAGCAGTCGGCAGCAGATTCCTCGTTGGGTTCGGCAATTCTATGGACTATTTCTAAGTCATAACGACTGTCCACATTTCCACAGGTTACAAAAAAAAAATAATAATAATTTTTAATAAACACTGTTTTCTTTCAACATTGCTGTTTTTCTGGTATTTCATATCTGCAACCTGTAAGCTTGGGACTCCCACTATGCATCGCTAAATGCCCTGCTTATCGACGGAAAAAAGCAATTTAGCCATGCATTCCCTCCCACCTCCCTGGACAGCTATACTTCTTTACAACACCTACTCCAGCATTAGCTTTGAAAATCAACTGAGGGAAGCTCGAGGAGCGCGGGAAGTCGTGGTAATGCGCACTTCAAAGCTCTTTGAGCTTAGAGAGAAAGCTCCACCTTTGTGACATCACGGATGATGTCACCCACTATGCATGGCTAAATTCCCTGCTATCTACGGAAAACACCGTTTACGGTAAACAAACTTTCTTTTACTCTTATGGATAATAAAAGGACTAGGGGGCTCTTCATGAAGTTAGAAAGTAGCACATTTAAAACAAATTGGAAAAAATTATTTTCACTCAATGCACAACTAAGCTCTGGAATTCATTGCCAGAGGATGTGGCTAAGACTACTAGTGTAGCTGGGTTTATAAAAGGTGTGGATAAGTTCCTGGAGGAGACGTCCATAAACTGCTGTTAATCAATAGGGAATAGCCACTGCTTGTTGCCAGCATTAGTAGCATGGGATCTATTTAATGTTTTTGGATTGGCCACTGTTGGAGATAGGATACTGAGCTTAATGGTCTCTTGGTCTGACCCAGTATGGCATATCTTATGTTCTTATGCAAGGTTAAAATTTTTGAAAGCCAGGCTTTGCCAAATCAATTAAAAATGTTTGCCACTTATCGGACTTGTACTATAAACTAACTGGGTAGTGCTCTAAACAAGCAGGGAAAACAGGTTACTGTGAATGTTCAGGACATAAAAAGTTCCCAGTTGATCAAAAATGCAATAAGTAAACATGACTTTGCCTTTTCTTTCTTTCCCAAAAAGTGCATGAATCACTTGAACTAGATAGCTTAATGATTCAGTACAGGTCAAGTAGGTGCTGATGGAAGATTCTTAGCATTCGGATAGGTGGATCACGACCACTGGGTTTTGCACCTCTACCAGCAGTTAGAGACAGAGAAAAGTTGACATCACAGTACATATAACCCTGCAGTTACATCAGCCTGCCAATATTCTTAGTCTCCAGCAGATGGTGGATGTGCATCTCCTTACTGGGGATTGCGTTATAAGTTGTTTTTAGAGAAGGAGAAATGAAGAAGGAAATTTATTGCCCCGCTCTCCTGTGGTGATACCTTATGGCCCCTCCCTTGAGTTCCTGAGGTGATTTCTTCAGATCCTTTCCTCAGATGAGTGCCTTGGTCCAGTAACTGGTTTTTGCTGGCATGGACTTATCTGTTTAAAAAAAAAAAAAAAAAGCTGAAAGGCAAGCAGGTGCAGGAAGCAGAGCATGGCAGTGAAGGTATATGGCTCCTACCCCCCCCCCCCCCCCCCCCAGCCAGAGACAGACTCTGTACTCGTCCAAGATGGGCAGAGCTCAGGTAAAGAGTAATTTCAAAATACAAAAAGAGGGGGGAATTGATTTAGGGATTCTTCTCCCCTCCAGTCTCTGTGCCCAGCATGCCGATCTGACTTCTGTTCCCACCTCTGGGGGAGCTTGGGGGACTCGGGCAGCCTGGCGGATTGAGCAGCCTTCTGGTCTGGGCCCTGCTCTCAAGCTTAGATTATTTTGCTGCATGGTAGGTCATGGCAGCATTTGCACGCTTTTTCTCTGCACATAAGTCTGCCCTCTTCTGGATGTTGGTTCACACTTACATGCCCAGCTGTGCATCTGGTTGTGCACCTAGCTGGACACTCAGTTGAGTGCATAAGGATGCCTACCTGGGCGCTCAGTTGTGCGCCTAAGGGCGCCTAGTTGTATACACAGCGGTGCGCTTCAGGGCGCCTAGATGAGTGCTCAAGATGGGCATCTACCTGAATAAGTGCATTAGGGCCTATTTTTTGAGTGCCTTTTTTTTTTTTTTTACAAGCGCCTATTGCAAGCACAGCTGGGCGCACAGTTCTCAGACGCTTGTTTAGAGTGTGCTGTTAACTATGGCACTGATAGCAAAGAAGCCTAAGTGCTTTACCCTTTGTGCTGCTTGCCATATTTGGGCATTTCAGCCTGGCATCCCCTCTAACTTGTGTCAGCACTGTTTGGAGGCTCAGGGAGACTTGTCTCTGTCTGATTTTGCTAAGCCAAGTCCTTCCCAACATGATGTGGGAATGGAAGAAGTTGCCAGAGGTTGTGCCTGGAATTGGAGCTCCACTAACTGGTTTCTTAAGTGGGGGAAGGTAGTTCAGTGGACCCAGGACAGACGCCCCCTGGTTTTGCCATGGACCCCTCCCCACCCCCACCTTGTGTGAAATTTTGAGGGATGCAGTCCTTTCTTCAGGCGCAGTCATTGGCCCCAGCCAGCCTTAACAATTCAGGATCACAGGCTGCCCGCACGCCTGGTGCGGAGGATAACTTCGGAGTACATCAAAGACCTGCTGTGGGTTACACTAATAGGAACCTGGATGGCATGAATGATGAAGCCGATCCTTAATCATTGGAAGATGGTGGACGTTTCTCCAAGGTTGGAGCTGTTGCGTTTCTTTCATAGAGATGAGTTACCTGCTCTGATTTCCTGGACATTGAAGATGCTGAGGGTACTGGGGCTGATTCTATGGAGGGCTAATATCCCCTGTATCCAGCTGCGTGAGAGCAATTGCGCTTTCCGAAAGTGAATGTGCTGGTGTATGCCATCACCAGAAGGAAAGAGGAGTGGCATTGAAGGATACACAAGATAGAAGAACTGAGGCCATTCTTGAGCAGGCCTTTGAAGCGATGGCAATGAATTTGCAGATAGCTTCCTGAGGATCCTGATGTTTATAAGACCAGGAAAGCAGAAAAAGTATGTGGAATTTTAAAAGCTGGATGAAGAAAAGTTGTGACCCAATTAACTGTTATTGTAATCTGTCTTGAGCAACATGTTGGAAAACCAGAATATAATCTGCAGCTTAGCTTGTTGGCTGCAGCGCAGTGGAGCGGGTAAGTTCAGGTATGGCTCTCTGTTTGTGGCCCGACTTTTCTGGTACTGCTCCCGAGTGGGGGGACGCAGTGATGCGGCCTGTCGGGGTTTTCTTGTGGACCGTGTCTCCCGACACCGAAGACTTATCTCATCCTACACTTGCTGCTGGACAGAAAAGGAGAAATGCGCCGTGCAAGGCTTCATTTCCATTTTCCTCCCAAGGGCCAAGAGGCCCCTATGGTTTGATAACTTTGCATTAAGTATTTGAGTTATGTAGTTTGATATTGTCCCTCTTCATAAAAGTGGTAAAAGAGAAGAAGACTGGAAACTACAGACTGGTTAGTCTGACCTCAGTGGTGGGAAAATTAATGGAGACTTTTCTGAAGGAAAAGATAGTAAAATCATAAACTAGTGGGATGCAGGATCCAAGACATGATTTTGCCAGCGAGAGATCATGTTAAACAAATCTGATTGAATTTTTGTTTTTGATTGAATGAACAGAGAATTAAAGCAAGTGCATATACTGGATGTGGTTTACTTGGATTTCAGCAAAACTTTTGATACTGTCCCCTTATAGGAGGCTCAAACTGAGCAGCCTGGCGGTGGATTGGATTAGAAATTGAGTGCTTGACAACAGAGAGAACTAGTGATAAATGGAATTCACTCTACTAAGAGAAAGATTAGTGAAATGTCTTGGGGAATCTGTCCTGGTGCCAGTTCTGGTTATCTTTGTGAGGTACATTGCAGAGGGGTCAGAAAGAAACGTTTGCCTTTTTGGAGATGACAAAGTTAGGAGTAGACAGCATGAGAAGCCATCTAAAAATGCTTAAAAAGTGGTCAGATGCTTGGAAGTTAAGATTCATTGCAAACAGAGTGCAGTCTCATGCATTTGGTGTGCAGAAATCTGAGGAAGCAGTACATGTTTAGAGGTGCAGAGCTGATTTGCACTGACCAGAAGAGAGACCTCCGGATGCTGTGAAACAATGGCTAGAGACAGGAGAATGCTTGGATGCATGAAGAGAGGCTTAACCAGCAGGAAAAAAAAAAAAAGGAAGTGATATGTCTTTGTAGAGTTAGTTTGTGAGGCCTCAGCTAGAAATCTGTGTTCAGTTTTGGAGGCCATAATCTTAAAAAGGATAGAGGCAGGCAACCACAATGGTGTGGGGGTCTGCAGCTGAAAATCTATATGCAGTGAGACTAAAGGACCTAAATATGTATACCTTAGAGGAGAGACAAGAGGGATGTGATAAACATATTTAAATACTTGGAAGGTATTGGTTTACAAGAAGCAAATATTTTTCAACAGATGGGAAGTTATAAAACTCTATTTTGGAGTGACTATCCAGCTACAAAAGATGGAATAAAAATGTTAATAAAATGCAATAAGTACAGAGAATCCGTAGAGGCAAGAGGATACAAACGATGCACATTGGGCTAACCTGCATGGAGCTGTAGTACAACTCACAACAGCGGTAATATAATTGCATCAGGGCTCCAACAAAGTACAAGGAGGCCTACACTGAGGGATTCTGGCCATGCTTGAGACAGGTATGAGAGGAGGGTTGAGATAGAAGATCCAAGGATTTTAGAGTCATTGTGTATAATATTTTGACAACCTCAGCCCAGTGCATGGCAGCAGTGAAAAAAGCAAATAGAAGATGAGGTATTAAGAAAGGAATGGAAAATAAAATGGAAGATCTCTCAGTACATCTGTATCAATTCATAATGTCACTGCACCTTGAGTACTGTGTGCAGTTCTGGTCACCCATCTCAAAAAAAAAAAAAAAAGGATATAGAGGAACTAGAAAAGCTACAGAGAAGGACAGCTAAAATAAAGTTCTCCCCTATGATGAAAGGCTAAGCAGGTTAAGGGTCTTTTTGTCTAGAGAAGCAGCTAAGAGGAGATATGATAGAGGTCCACAAAATCACGAGTGGGCTGGAACGGGTAAACAGGGAACAGTTATTTACTCTTTCCAATAGTACTAGGATTATGGATATTCCATGAGTCTAATAGGTAGCACATGTAAAACAAAACTGAGAACGTATTTATTTTCACGCCCAATTAAACTGTGGATTTGTTGCCAGAGGATGTGGGGGAAAGCAGTTAATATTGATGGATTTAAAAGGGGTTTAGACAAATTCTTAGAAGAAAAGTCCATAAACCATTATCAGCTATGTAGACTTGTTTATTTATTTATTTAACACTTTTCTATACCGACCTTCATGAATAAATTCAAATCAAATCGGTTTACATGTAACAAAGGGGTAGAACTTAATCAACCATTTAACAAGAGGCGAAGGTTACATATAACAAGGAGGTAGTAACTTGGGGGGCTAAGTTAGCCGGAGGCAAAGGACAGCAAAACTGAATAAACTAAATAACGAAACAAAGAAACAGAGGCAAAATATCAAGCCTAAACTAGGCGGGGCGCCTAGAGTAGGAAAGTTACTGCTTTTCTCTTGTTGTGAGCAAGAAAAGATTGTCTGTTTTTGTGGGATCTTGGCAGGTACTTGTGACCTGGATTGGCCACTATCAGAGACAGGATGCTGGTTTTGATGGCCCCTCAATCTGCCTTGGTATGGCATTTCTTATGTTCGTAGGAGTTGGTGCTGGGTTGCATTTGGAAATGTTATATGCACAGCTATCAAAAGATGCATAATCTCAAGTGGGCAGACTGTATCAACCATTTTGGCCTTATCTGCCATCATTATGCTGTAGGAGGGAGGGGGGGGGGGGGGGATTGGATTTAAATTGGCACAGGATCTGAGAGCCTTTCATCTCATTGTTACTGATTTAAATTCATCTCAACCCTAGAATGGGAAGAATGTCACACAATATTTAGCATCTATTAAACACCACTGCTTTATAATTTATTTTTCTGTCCATTTGTTACCAGCATTTGTGAGATTCTTTAGTCAGCTCTGCTAATTGTATTGCACCATTCCTTTCTTTAAAAAATAGCTTTTCTACTTAAAAGCTTGTAAAAATGAAGCTGTAGAATAACTTTCAAGAGATATATTATATTGCTTTAATACAGCTTAGGGTTAAGATCACCAAAACTTTTGAATCTAAGTTATTGCAATCATGATTATGCCTATCTTTTTTAAAATAAGGAAATTAATCCCATCTGGGAAGTAATTTACTTTCCTCCTTTCTTAAATTGCTGCAGCAAATTCATTGTGTTGCAATTTGTCAGCAGCATAGGGTTGGACACAGCAGCTGGAATTCCAAATTAATGTACTACAGGAAAACTGCAGTGTTTCAGCTCTAAAAAAGCAGGGTACACAAGTTCACATCTACCTTTCTCATTAATTATGCATCCTGCTAGTCTGTAAGTGCTTCCTGGAAAGCCAGCTTGGTAGTGAACATAAGAAAAATAAATGTTACTCTCTTGCAGAACAATTAATTACTTTTAGGCCGGTGTATAATTACCTGCATGTAAACTTTAATTCCATAGTTGCAACTGTATGGTGAACCTGTTTCCCTTCACATCTTTATTTAAGTAAAGTAAGTGTAGAGATGCTCTAGGCAGTTGCTACTTCTAGCAGCTTAATGACACAAAATTTATTGGTGCTTTAAATCACTGCAATATCAAGCATTGTGCTAATACTCTTGCTTTGCAAATACAACTTTGCATAGGACGTGGAGATGGTGCTGACCAAAAGATGTAGCAGATGTTTTCATAAAAGTTCTGAAAACATTTTTTTGTACATTTGTGAATAACTGTATTACCATCTTGTACAAAACATACAAATAAATTTTGGTAATGAAATTTTACATTTAAATGAGAAATGGCCTTACCTTTTCATCTTTTTAACCTTTGAGTATTGCTTTTAGAAATGGATTATGCCTTCAGTAACCAGCTCATTTAATACCCTGCCACCTAAGACAGACCTTTAATGGCATAACCAGCAAAAAAAAAAAAAAAAAAAGGACGTTATTATACTACCATGCAGGTCATTGGTAAGGCATCACCTAGAATACTGTTTTCAGTTCTGGAGACTGCATCTCAGAAAGGACAGAGGGGCTAGAGACAATCTAGAGACAGGCAATCAAACTGGTGTGGGGTCTGCATGAGATAATACTTAAGGATCTAAAAATGAATACTCTAGAGGAGAGACAGAATATGATACAAACTTTTAGCTCCATCATATTCAAAATCAAACATGGAATTAAAAATCAGAATATAATCAATAATAGGTCAAGGGAAAAACAGTGAGCTAACAACAAAACAAAAATCCAAACAAGACTAATAAAACTCTACAACACACAACAAACACCAAAAACCAAAACATGCCTAATGATCTCCCTACCTCTGTTGAATGCACAAATCAGTTAGAAGGAAAATCCTATTCATCAATGCTATTAACAGCCAACAATATTCTAAATAACTGAAACCTAGCTAAATGACAAGGACAACCTTCTAGTAAACCATCTATCTCATCCAAATTACAATCTATTCCACATACCACAACAAAAAAGAAAAGGCGGAGGCCTACTAATAGTCTGCAAAAAGGAACTCAAATTAACACTAAAGAAAACCGAAATCAACCCTCCTTACGAAGTTGCCATTTTAAAATCAAAACAAATTAATATCAGATTGGTATCCAGCCCTCCTGGCTTACTCCAAAAGGACTGCTCACCCTTAATCGAGCTTTTCACAAAAGAATTCCCTTCACCAGAGTCAATAATAATATTAGGAGACTTTAACCTACATGTAAATGTCTCCCCTAGATCCATCTTTTGCAAAATGTTCCTAGAAGCAATGGAAGCCTTAGGATGGACTCAACATGTCTCTGAGGCCACCCCCAAAGCAGACAATGCCCTCGATCTCATATTCGCTAATCCTGAAAACTAAAGCATAAATACTAAATACTAAATGCAAAGTAATACCTTGGTCTGACAACTATCTAATCAATACAAATCTAAAATACAAAAAATATTTTGAGAAAAACTATGAAAACAAACCTCTCAAACATTCATAAGGAAAATTAAAACCAAAACACTAACAAATGCATTAGAGACCAAAATCAACAACCTAAATGTAAACAACTATGATGAGGCATTTGATTCATGGGAAAAAATGGTCAAGGAAATAGCAGACAAATACAATCCAATCCAAACCAAAACGACAAACAAAAGATTAATGACAATCGCAGGAAAATGAATCCCTAGTATAATGAAGAACTGAAAAAATCAACACACATAAGAAAACTTGAAAAATTCTGGGAAAAAAACCCCTACAGACGAATCACTAAGAAGATACAAATCACACCTTTCCACTATAAAACACTAATGAATAAATTAAAAAAAAAGACTATTACGCCAAATATACGGTGTTGTTTTCAGCTCAAAACTTCTGTACGAGACAGTTAAGAATCTAATAAAAGACCCTTCTTCACTCCAAACAACGAACAATAACTTCACAAAAACGTCATGTAATGACTTCACAACATTAACAGAAAAAATCCTGAGGCTGAAACAGTAAGTCACCTATATCAACCCAATTAACACATTGGATGACAATACACCTGATAAATGGTCATCATTTGACACTGTCTCGAAACTGGAGATAAGCAAAATCATAACTAAACTAAAACCAGCTACTCATCCATTTGACCTGATACCTGCCCCTTTGCTGAAACAAGTAAATCAATCCCTAACCCCTACAATCACAACGCTAGTCAGCATTTCTATCAATTCCTATGTTTCAGCTGAGAAACATAGGAATTGATGGAAATGTACTAAGATGGTTCACCTCATTCCTCACAAACAGATCTTTCCAAGTAAAACTCGACAATAATTTATCCAATACGTTCCAATGCACAACAGGCGTTCCGCAAGGATCAGTGTTATCTACATGATGCCCTTGTACAAATAACTAACAGACCTAGGATTAAACTTTTCTATATGCTGGTGATCTGCAATTATATATCCCTGTGTCAAAATCATTTGCTAAAACAGCATCACTTATTTCTGAATATATGGTCACAATAAAAGAAAAACTTGCACAACTGAAACTTTCGATGAATGCTAAAAAAAAACAAAAACCTCAAATTAATTTGGCTGAACAGAAACCTACCAAAATATATTCCACCAGGTATAGATCTAGGAAATTGCCAGTTAACCCCAGCAACTCAGGTGAATAAATCTGGGAGTACAAATTGATGAAAATCTAATAATGAAAGCCCACATTAGCAAAGTGATCAGATCTGGTTTCTACAAGTTGTGAATCCTGAGCCGACAAAACCCCTATTAAGCACAGCAGATTTCAGAACAGTATTACAATCTCTATTCTCAAACCTTGATTACTGTAATTCCCCACTACTTGGTCTCTCTGCTAGTCACCTAAAACCACTGCATTTACTACAAAATGATCACATAACTCCAACTCTGATGGCATTGCATTGGCTCCCTGTACAATCAAGAATATTTTACAAAGTACTTACAATAATATTCAACAACATTAATCCAAACAATGATCTGATGGGAATAACATTTAAACCGCATATGCCCCCCCGCCCCCCCCCATGAATGCTCAGATCCTAAAACAAAGGCCTTCTAGAAATCCCGACCATAAGAAACACTCATCTAACGCAAACGAGACAGAGTGATATCAATTGCTGGCCCAAAGCTATGGAACTCCATGCCAGAGGACCTTTGAACAATATCAGACAATAAGAAATTTAAGAAAGAGTTGAAAACTTGGCTATTCAGAAATGCCTACTGTCAGTCTGAAACCTCCAGTTCTCCGTGACTCAAACAATACATCCACATTCTTTACCTCCCTTAAATCCGGTTATGTTCTCTTTTAATGTGTCTGTCATTGAAGTGAATCCTTGTCTCTGAAAGTTTACCCAGTTTTTCACCTGTATGAATACCTACCTTAGTATTCCATCACTTACCTATCAGTGTTAAACCCTTTTATCATTTATTTATCTCATTTATATATGAGTGTCAATCTTATATACCGTTATGAACTAGTAATTCTGCCAGGACAAGCAGGATGGTAGTCCTCTTATATGGGTGACGACCCTGGACGGAGCCCTATCACGGAAAACCTTTCTGTCAAAGTTTCTAGAACTTTTGACTGGCACACTGAGCATGCCTAGTATGCCATAATCTCTGAAGCCACAGGGGTCGCCCTTCAGTCTTTTTTTCCTCGCTGCAGTTTGCCTCGCAGTTAGGAGCTCTGTGAGAAATTCTCACTAACTTTCCTCACGGAAAAAACTTGAAGTTTTTAGTCATAAAAGTTCCCTCATAGGGGTCTCCCATCGTGATAGTGTTTTTTTCCATTGTCCGGTAAGTAAGGTTCATTATTCCCAGTCGGTTCCTGCTTTCATCTTTTTCGGTGTCCGCAGGCCATCGACCTGCACAGCGACTGCGAAGCAAACGCGGGAGTGCCGTTTCTACTAAAGTCAGTTCGCTGATTGATGTTTTGGGATCACAGTGCATGTGAAGTCCATGCTCACTTGAGCCAATTCGAGTGACTCAAAAGCCCCTGAAGCAGCTTGTATAGCGAAACTCGGCCAGAGTCGGGCGGGCAAGATTCAATAAAGTCCATTTACTGATTCCACCTTGTTGTGTGTTTGCTGTCAGCCATCTTGGATCGGTTACCGGTTTGTTTTCTTGGGCCACAAGGATTATGGCATGCTAGGCATGTTCAGTGTGCCAGTCAAAGTTCTAGAATCTTTGACAAAAGTATTCTGTGACAGGGCTCTGTCTGATGATGTCACCCATATGTGAGGACTACATCCTGCTGTCCTGGGAGAATACCTGTTACAGGTAAGCAACTCTGCTTTCTCACATGGAATGACAATATATAAAACACTTAAATAAATAAATCCCAGTTTAAAAAAAAAACTCAAAATAGGTAGAATAAGGATAGCAATGCAACCTCAGTCAATGACTATATGTAACTGCTACATTATTAATGCACAATTTAAAAGTGATGATAGACTGTCATACAAGGGTGCAAAAAAATGCTATGTTTCAATAGATAATTATTGCAGTCTTCAAATAGTCATATCTGTGATGATGTGCACATTATACCATTAAAATATTCACAGAACTTATCTCAAGACTTGCAGTGCTCTTCAATAAGTGTCCAAAATTGAAAAAGTGATCACTCAAATTCCCAACACAGTGCTGTGTTTCAAAGAAGAATCTCTGCTTCAGGGGTTGTCCAGCATGAACATGCAGTTCATGCTGGACAACCAAACAATTAACAGGATCTGGAGGCGCTTTGCCAAGAGGAATAGGCAGCTTTACCACATAAGAAAATAAAGGGCCTCATTTCCAACTATTACAAAAGACTGCAAGTTGTCATTGATGCAAAAGGGAGCAACACACAATATTAAGAACAGGACCATTTTATTATTTCCTTTATTGCTATGGTTTGTTTAATGATTGTGCTATTCTGTGCTGCATAAAATAGTTTTTTGAAACACATTAAATGTAACAGATGTGTTTTGTCTGATCACTCATGTTTTCTTAAAATGCTACACATCTTACAAATTCTGCCAGGGGTATCTAATCTTATGAGCACAAATGTACTTCCTAATCCTGAAGAGAACAGGAGATCCTCATCCAGTCTTAGACTGCAGGAACTTAAATACTTACCTAAAGAAGGAAAAGTACAAGATGAACTCATTAAGTACAATAATCCCACTCCTTCAACAAGGCTGCTTGATATCGCTAGACCTAAAAAAAATGTTTATGCACATATTCGGATCAACAAAAAAAACCCCATAGGAAATACCTAAGATTCACCTGGCAGGATTGACACTATCAATACAGGGTACTGTCCTTTGGTCTAGTGGCAGCTCCAAGTGTTTTTACCAAGTGTCTAGCAATAGTAGCAGCTCACCTGAGAAAGCAAAATTTGCTTGTATTTCCATACCTAGACTGGCTAATGTCTAGTACGTCTTTAAAAAATGTATAAGAGATATAAAACAAGTAGTAAGCACCACACAGTTGGATTTGTGGTGAATTTTTAAAAATCCAGCTTGGTTCCAAGTCAACAGATAGAATTTATAGGTGCAAACTAGAGGTGGTCAAGGGGGAAAGCCTATCTTTCTCTACAGAGAGCAAAAAAAAATAATAGTGCTGACACAATCTTTATTTGAAAGCAGTACTGGATCATATGACTTCAACAGTACAAGTTACATCTCTAGCAAGACTCAAGATGAGACATGCGCAATGGCACCTAAAAAACAATTAGGATCAACCCGTCCAACCATAAAAAAGAACCAATAAAGTAACTACTGGATTCACTAAAGTGGTGGATGAAAACAAAATCTTGTTCAGGAACAAGCCATACATCCTATTCAGATACAGAAAATAACAATAGATGCATCAAACCAAGATTGGGGAGCACATATCCACTCAATGTGCAAACAAGATCTTTGGACAAAGCAAGAGTCACAACTTCACATCAATATTTTAAAATCGAAAGCAATCTACAATGCCCTTCCAGTGTTCAAAACTTATCAGAGGACAAAATTGTTCAAATTCGGATGGACAATCAAGTTGCAATGTTTTATATAAACAAGCAAGGAGGAACAGTTTCTTACCTACTTTGCAAGGAAGCACTAAGCATTTGGAACTTAGTGACAAAAAGGAGAATGCAGATCTCAGCAGTCTATCTCCCAGGGAAAGACTATATCCTAGCAGACAGGTTGAGCTGTCAATTCTAACCACATGAGTGGTCACTCAGTGACACCTTGCACTATTTCTTTGAGCTTTGGAGAACACCAACCATCTTTGCAGTGCCATTCAATCACAAACTAAAGCAGTAATATTCCAAGAGACCAACCAAACCCTGGCAATGGATAAATTTACCATACCATGGAGCAAAGGCCTTCTGTATGCATTCCCACCAATATTCTTAACAAAAACAATTCTCAAATTAAGGAAGAACAAGGGAAGAATAATTTTGCCAGGTCCATTTTGACCATGCCAAAATTGGTTTCAATGGCTACACAGACTTGAAATAGATCTGCTTGTCAGGTTACTATTAATACCAAACCTCCTGACACAATATAAAGGGACAGCTTTCCATACCAAGCACCAGTCTTTGGCACTAACAGCAAAGATGTTGAAAACAAACTAATTCAGAGACTTTGGCTGCCAACAAGAAGTGAATGAAATATTACTGACAGCAAGGAAACCATCCATAACATAATCATAGAACTATAAATGGAAAAGGTTTAGTACATAGTATTGGTGGCAAAAAAAGACCAAATGATCCATCCAGTCTACCCAGCATGTTTCCTAAGGTAGTAACCACAGGTGTTCTCCATGGACAGCAGCCACACAATCACTCTCTCTCTTCCCTAGGAAGTCGAAGGCAGACTAGAAGGATCCAACAGAAGAAAATAGGATAATGCATACCTATTGGCAAGTTAAATGTAAGAAATTGATAAAGGCTAAGAGAGAATTTGAAAAGAAGTTGGCCACAGAGGCAAAAACTCACAGTAACAACTATTTTTTTTAAAATATATCCAAAGAAGAAAGCCTGTGAGGAACTCAGTTGGACCGTTAGATGATCGAGGGGTTAAAGGGGCACTTAGAGAAGATAAGGCCATCGCAGAAAAATTAAACGATTTCTTTGCTTTGGTGTTTACTGAAGAGGATGTTGGGGAGACACCCATTCCGGGGAAGGTTTTCATGGGTAATGATTCAGATGGACTGAACCAAATCACGGTGAACCTAGATGTGGTAGGCCTGATTGACAAACTGAAGAGTAGTAAATCACCTGGACCGGATGGTATATACCCCAGAGTTCTGAAGGAACTCAAAAATGAAATTTCAGACCTATTAGTAAAAATGTGTAACCTATCATTAAAATCATCCATTGTACCTGAAGACTGGAGGATAGCTAATGTAACCCCAATATTTAAAAAGGGCTCCAGGGGCGATCCAGGAAACTAGACTAGTTAGCCTGACTTCAGTGCCAGGAAAAATAGTGGAAAAGTGTTCTAAATATCAAAATCACAGAACATATAGAAAGACATGGTTTATTGGATCAGAAAAGTATCAGAAAGTATCAGAAAGTATCAGAAAAACTGATACTTCACGCATATCCAGCATAGCTCTCTGCTTCAACGGCAGGGGAGAAGAAAAACTGATACTTCACGCATATCCAGCATAGCTCTCTGCTTCAACGGCAGGGGAGAAGAAAAAAGGATTCGCACTCACAAAGCGGGGAGTAGCTGGCTTGTTACGGCGGTTACTACCCCAAACCAAATAAGCCTGATACTTCACTTTCAATGCATATCCTGCTTCAACCGCAGGGGAGAAGAAAAACTGATACTTCACGCATATCCAGCATAGCTCTCTGCTTCAACGGCAGGGGAGAAGAAAAACTGATACTACACGCATATCCAGCATAGCTCCCTGCTTCAACGGCAGGGGAGAAGAAAAACAACCAATAAGGGCTGAATAACACAGTCTGGGTAAAACAAATAAACATGGGTGTAGCTTGCTTATTGCGGCGGTTACTACCCCTACTACCCCTAACTAATCAAGCTTGATATTTCACTTGGTTGCAGCTCCATCACTGCTCTCTACATTAATGGTGGGGGTGGAAGAGAAATAGAACCAAAGAGCTAAGAGAAACAGATAAGTATGAGAAAAAAATGTGAAGCTTGCTGGGCAGACTGGATGGGCCGTTTGGTCTTCTTCTGCCGTCATTTCATTTCTATGTTTCTATCAAAGTCAGCATGGCTTTACCCAAGGCAAGTCTTGCCTCACAAATCTGCTTCACTTTTTTGAAGGAGTTAATAAATATGTAGATAAACGTGAACAGGTAGATGTAGTGTATTTGGATTTTCAGAAGGCGTTTCACAAAGTTCTTCATTAGAGGCTTCTAGGAAAAGTAAAGAGTCATGGGATAGGTGGTGATGTCCTTTCGTGGATTACAAACTGGCTAAAAGACAAGAAACAGAGAGTAGGATTAAATGGACAATTTTCGCAGTGGAAGGGAGTGGGGCAGTGGAGTGCCTCAGGGATCTGTATTGGGACCAGTTCTTTTCAATATATTTATAAATGATCTGGAAAGAAATGAGTGAGGTAATCAAATTTTCAGATGATTCAAAATTATTCAGAATATTTAAATCACAAGCAAATTGTGATAAATTGCAGGAAGACCTTGTGAAACTGGAAAATTGGGCTTTCAAATGGAAGATGAAATTTAATGTGGATACGTGCAAGGTGATACATATAGGGAAAAAATAACCCATGCTATAGTTACACAATGTTAGGTTCCATATTAGGAGCTACCACCCAAGAAAGAGATCTAGGCATCATAGTGGATAACACATTGAAATCATCTGTTGCGTGTGCTGTGGCAGTCAAAAAAGCAAACAACGTTGGGAATTTATTAGAAAGGGAATGGTGGATAAAACAGAAAATGTCATAATGCCTCTGTATCCCTCCATGGTGAGACCGCACCTTGAATACTGTGTACAATTCTGGTCGCCACATCTCAAAAAAGATATCGTTGCGATGGAGAAGGCACAGAGAAGGGCAACCAAAATGATAAAGGGAATGGAACAGCTCCCCTATGAGAAAAGACTAAATAGGTTAGGACTTTTCAGCTTGGAGAAGAGACGACTGAGGGGGAGTATGATAGAGGTGTTTAAAATCATGAGAGGTCTAGAACAGGTAAATGTGAATCTTATTTACTCTTTCGGTCAATAAAAGGACTAGGGAGCACTCCATGAAGTTAGCATGGGGCACATTTAAAACTAAGCGGAGAAAGTTCTTTTTCACTCATTGCACAATTAAACTCTGGAATTTGTTGCCAGGGGATGTGGTTAGTGCAGTTACTGTAGCTGGGTTTTTAAAAAGGATTGGATAAGTTCTTGGAGATGTCCATTACCTGCTATAAATTGACTTAGAAAATAGCCATTGCTATTAGTAGCAACAGTAACATGGGATAGACTTAGTTTTTGGGAACTTGCCAGGTTCTTATAGGCTGCATTGGCCACTGTTGGAGACAGGCTCCTGGGCTTGATGGACCCTTGGTCTGACCCAGTATGACATGTTCTTATGGACTGAGGGAGGGCATATAGCGATGTTAGTGTGGGAACTCCTATGCATATCCAGAAGTGATTCAAAAAGGTTACTGGGCTAAAAGAGAGCGTGGCTGACTTGGCATCATATTCATCTTGTGCAGTAGGAACACCTATAATAGGTAAGCAACTGTGCATTCTGCCATGCCTATGAGTAGAACAACCCTCGCTGTAATAAAGATAAGCCACCATGGAAACTAAAAAATACCATAACTTGTTCTAAATCTAATTAGAAGCTGAGAAAATAGCAAGAGACTCCATTTTGTTTGCCCCTCTGCTTGCCATTGACCACCATATGTGTGCCTCAGCTACAGCAGTCTGATTAGAAGCATGTCAGTACTCAGAAAGCACAGGGCCTGCTGGTCATTAACTTGGCTTCTAGTTAGACTGTGATAGTCAGAAAAAGGCACAGAAGTAGCTTTCTTCCTTCTATGTTGAACAGGCTTTTCCACTGGGGCCAAAAGTACATTTACAACCACATAAGTGGTGCTTAACCTAGGTATACTGTACTCTCCACCTTGTATCCTTTCCCCTTGCCAGTAAGCACACTATTCCATATACACATATTGATCTCTATTCAATAGAAGAAAACAGCCACAAATCCTACCTTACCTAACATGCTCTAACCAATTTTCCCCTCCAGCAAGGGGGTGGGGAGGGGGACATAGAAAGATTCAAGTTGCCTGGGCTAACTAAATGTCAACTAGCAAGGCAGCTGCCTGGCAGCATCCCACTCCATGAATGCTGCTACCAAAGGTATGGACAATAGCAGCTCCATGCTGTTTGCCTCTGCCTTGCTTTTAGACTGCCTTTCCCATGCCACCCCCTACCTATGGTCAGAGTAAACACTAAAATCATATCATTGTTAATTGCCCAGGATCCCCTCTTCTATTGAGGATCTGGGTCACTAAAGTGCCCATGGCTGTAACCATCCAGTGGTGCAGGAGCAAACCCGTTCAAGTTGCATCCCCTCTTGCACCAGTGAGGTGCCATTAGAGGAACCAATAAACTGTTCTTGGTCCCAACCCTCCAACTAGCATGGCTTTTTTTTTTATTGGCCGTTTGGTATGCTTCGATAAGTGTTTGTGTCTGTTTGCATCTAGCTTCTATGAGCATTTTAATAGTCTGTATTGTTAAGCTATATCGCCTAGTCTACTGCCCAATGAACCCTGACTGCCTTCTATAGGCCCAAACAATCCATGAATATATCCCCATGCCTTACCGTTAGACCCACAAGCACCTTGATGAATACCTCCCCTTCCATAATTTCCTCCATCTCTCAATTATTTGGACTGATAGCATCCTTCCCTATCAATCTGCTATATATAACCCTGTGATTCACGTGGGATTAGACTAAAATCCTGCCAGACCTGATTAACTTGATAACACTCGATGCTTGTACAATGCTAGCAAGGCAGCTATCCCCATGAATGCTGGTAGGCTATCTCCATTCCACTCCATGACATCCACTAGCCCAGGCATGCCAGAAAGGTCACTCTACGTGACTCCAATCCACTTTCCCATAACCAGTCTAGCAGCTATCCTTACCATGGTCTGAGTAGGCATGTTTTGGTTAAGCTGGCCCTTTTTCATGGCCCTTCCCCAGACTGGCACTACTGTGGTCTGAATAAATGCATTTTAGCTAACATGATCCCTGAGAAAAAGTATGTTAACTAATAAAGCCTGTTTTTTGTGGCCTTCCCTAGACCACCCATAAAGCACATTTATTAACCTGGCCCTTTTTTGTGACCATCACCAGATCACCCATACTATGATCTAAGAAAATATATTTAGTTAACATGATCTTTGCACAAGTATTCATCCTCACTAAACCCACTCCACCCAGCCCAGTGTCAAAATGGTGTTCCCTACCCCACTCTGCTCCCTTCTTGCCTCCCTGGACCTTATCTTGCCTATTGTTGAAGCCTACCCACCTCCACCCTGCTCTTGTCTGAGCAGATGTATCTGACGCTTCATAAATGGTACAGAGCAAATGCCTAAGCCCTTCTTTCAGAGCATGAAATTGTTCAGGAAGGTTACTATCCAGTGCAGCTGAGGGACCAGCGGCTTAAGGGACTGGAGTCACTCATATAAATATTGAGTGATATAAAATTGGTGATGTTGGATCTTTGCATTAAGCATACCTGCTTGAAAAGCGTGTTTGCTGAAATCATCCAGACATTTGTAATCTCACCCTGGAGGGGTGTTAGAATGAAACCATATCTTCTTTGCTGCCTTCATGGCCAACTCGACGATGATGGACATATGAGGGAGTTGGACTATGCTATAAAAGGGGGACTGCCTCATTCGAAACTTGGTCGCTTTTGCGAGATGTTGCTGGTCCGGAGAAAGGAGACTCCCAAGTCTTGGTCATTACTGCATCCAACACGGCATGTGAAGGCAAGGTGGTGGGCTCAGATGGTGCCTCAAAGATTTCTAATAGGCTGAGAACCTCTGCTCGGAGTCCAGCACGTTTCTGGTCTCCACATTGAGTCTGTTTCCCATTTTCTCCACAAATTTAGAGAAGGAGAGGTCTGCTGCGGGGGAAACTGGTTCAGGGGATCAGAAGGATAACCGCTCGAAGAACCGGGAGATGTGGACAGAGACCGGTGAGGAGAAACGTCTCACGGTGGAGAGGCCTTCAGGGCTAATACTCCCCTGTTGGGGTGAGAGCACACTTTACTGGATTGGCCTGTACCTTTATTAACAAAAAAAAAAGAACAGTGAATGGAAAAAAGATGTAATCTGCAAATAGGAACAGGTAAAACTGAAAAAACTAACTAAACACTTTCTATTGTTTAACCTAGTGTCTGGGAGGTCAAGAAAAAGTCTATCCAAATGAGCTGAACAGAGTCTTGGCACAGAGCTCTGCTCCTGTTATACTCCTAGCCAAGACTAGAGAGTTTCAGAAATTTAAGACCTCGTTCTCTGTCTGCAGGACCAATCAATGCACACGGTATTAACAACTGCTCCCGCTCAATGGCGTGACTGGTAATGGTATTCTGGCCAGTGGCACTGCAGCATGTTTCAGACTTACATTTCCTCAGGGGTACTGGGATTTGTATGCTGTTCAAGCATTCTTTTGAATCAAAGCAGCATTCAAAGCCTCTGTTTGAACTATGGTGCAGAAGTCAAATAGCACCTGCAGGATAGCACAGAGAAAATTAGCTCTCTGAGGAAAAGTGAACATAAGAACATACCATACTGGGTCAGACCACAGGTCCATCAAACCCAGCATCCTGTTTCCAACAGTGACCAATCCAGGCCGTAAGAACCTGGCAAGTTCCCAAAAACTAAGTCTATTCCATGCTACTGCTGCTAATAATAGCAGTGGCTATTTTCTAAGTCAACTTAATTAATAGCAGGTAATGGACTTCTCTCCTCCAAGAACTCATCCAATCCTTTTTTAAACCCAGCTACACTAACTGCACTAACCCCATCCTCCGGCAACAAATTCCAGAGTTTAATTGTGCGTTGAGTGAAAAAGAACTTTCACAGAGCAGGCAAAATCCCTGTTTCGCCACACCTCCTCCTTTAAGAGAGACACCAGACTGCAGCCTAATTGGACCACTAGTTGCATTACAGGAGTTCAGTGTCAGAGCAGTCCTGGCTCATCCTTCCTAGAGAGTTCATCTGCATTACCATGTTCACTGCTTTTCAGTACTGTATGGTAAAGTTGTATAGCTGTAGAGACAGATGCCACTGAAGTAACTTTTCATTCTCTCCTGAGTCTCAAGCCAGACTAACGGGTTGTGGTTTGTAATGATAGTGAAGTCCCATCCATACAGCTATAAGTTGCAGCTTTTTAAAGGACCATCACTAGGATCAGGCATTCTCTCTCAATAGTGTCATACACCAACTCTCTGTCAAGGAGCCTGCAGCTCAGATACACAGTGGGGTGCTCATCCCTTTTAGTGTCCAGTTGACTGGGCACAGCTTCAATGCTGTAAATTAAAACATTAATCTGTACCACCACGCTAATCCAGTCTTTAATGGTTAGAAGGCTGCTTCACATTGTGGCAACCAGGAAATGGTTTGGGACAGTCTTTTTAGGCAGGGCTTGGCTATTGTGCTATACTGGGACACAAACTTTCTGTAGTATGCTGCTGTCCAGAGGAAGGCAGAGCTCCAGAGTCTCTGTGCATGGATGAGACAATGGGGCAGGGAAGAGGGATTCAGTTTTGTAAGGAACTGGACAACCTTTTGGGGAAGGAGACTTTTTTCCCAAAAGGACAGGCTCTACCTTATCCAGAATGGAACCAGCAGTGCATGGTTCAGAAGAATGTATCGTTGCAGGATACTAATGAAACAGGAGAGTTAGGGCATCCCAACAGCGAGGTTCCAATAAAAGCAAAAGTAGTCCATGTACCTATAAGTAAAGAATCAATTGAGCTAAAGAATTTGAAATTATACATATCAACTGCAAAGCAGGTTGCTAATACAAACAAAAAACGCACTTTGAAATGTCTGTGTGCCAATACCAGAAGTCTAAGAAAGATGGGAGAGTTAGAATATATAACAGTGAATGATGAAATAGACATAACTGGAATCTCAGAGACCCGGTGGAAGGAAGATAACCAATGGGACAGTGCTATATCACGATACAAAGTATATCGCAATGATGGGGAGGATCAACTTGGTGGGGCGTAGCACTTTATGTCCAGGAGAGTATAGAGTCCAACAGGATAAAGATCATACAAGATCAGTAGAATCTATATGGGTATAAATCGCATGTGTGCTGGCTAAGAGTATAGTGATAGGAGTATACTATTGTCCACCTGGCAAAATGATCAGATAGCTGAGAGAAATCACAGAAGCTAACCAATTTGGCAGTGTAGTAATAATGGGAGATTTCCATTATCCCAGTATTGACTGGGTAAATAACATCAGGACATGCTAGAGCCATAAAATTCCTAGATGGAATAAATGACTGCATCATGGAGCAATTGGTTCAGGAACCAACAAGAGAGGGAGCTATTTTAGATCTCATTCTTAATAGAATGCAGGATTTAGTGAGAGGTAATGCTGGTGGGGCCACTTGGCAATAGTGCTCATAACATGATCAAATTTGAACTAATGACTGGAAGGGGGACAATATGTAAATCTACAGTTCTAACAATTTTCAAAAGGGAAGCTTTGATAAAATGAGGAAAATAGAAAAAAACTGAAAGGTGCAGCTGCAAAGGTTAAAAGTGTACAACAGGTGTGGACATTATTTAAAAATACAAACTTAGAAGCGCAGTCCAGATGTATTCCACGCATTAAGAAAGGTGGAAGGCAAAACGTTTATCAGCATGGTTAAAAGGTGAAGTGAAAGAGGTTATTTTAGCCAAAAAAAATCCTTAAAAAATTGGAAGAAGGATCCATCTGAAAAAAATAGGAAAAAGCATAAGCATTGTCAAGTTAACACATTGATAAGGCAGGCTAAGAGAGAATTTGAAATGAAGTTGGCTGTAGAGGCAAAAACTCATAATAAAAATATTTTAAATATATCGGAAGCAAGAACCCTGTGAGGGAGTCGGTTGGACCATTAGATGAGCAAGGGATTAAAAGGGTTCTTAGGTAAGATAAGGCCATTACAGAAAGACTAAATGAATTCTTTGCTTCTGTGTTTAATAATGAGGAGGAGGGGGAGATACTGGTTCCGGAGATAGTTGTGAAGGGTGATGAGTCAAATAAACTGAATCAAATCACTGTAAACCTGGAAGATGTAGTAGGCCAGATTGATAAACTAAAGAGTAGCAAATCCCCAGAGTTCTGAAGGAAATGTCAGATCTATTAGATAAAATATGTAATCATTAAAATCATCCATTGTACCTGAAGACTGGAGGGTGGCCAATGTAACCCCAATGTTTAAAAAGGGTTCTAGGGGTGATCCGCGAAACTATAGACCAGTGATCCTGAATTCATGGCCGGGCAAAATATCAAAATCAAAGAGCATATAGAAAGACATGGTTTAATGGAACACAGTCAACATGGATTTACCCAAGGGAAGTCTTGCCTCACAAATCTGCTTCATTTTTTTTTTAAGGGGTTAATAAACATGTGCATAAAGATGAACCAGTATATGTAGTATATTTAGATTTTCAGAAGACGGTCGACAAAGACCCTCATGCAAGGCTTCTAAGAAAACTAAAAAGTCATGGGATAGGAGGTGATGTCCTTTCATGCATTACAAACTGGTTAAAAGACAGGAAACAGAGTAGGATTAAATGGTCAATGGAGTGCCTCAGGGATCTGTACTTGAACGGGTGCTTTTCAATATATTTAGAAATGATCTGGAAAGGAATGCGATAAGTGAGTTAATCAAATTTGCAGATGATACAAAATTATTCAGAGTACTTAAATCACAAGCGGATTGTGATAAATTGCAGGAAGACCTTGCAAGACTGAAAGATTGGGCATCCAAATAGTAGATGAAATTTAATGTGGGCAAGTGATAATCCATGCTATAGTTACATGTTAGGTTCTATTATTAGGAGCTACCACCTCCAAAAAAGATCTGGGCATCATAGTGGATAACAGATTGAAATCCTTGGCGGGAATGGTGAATAAAACGGAAAATGTCATAATGCCTCTATCACTTCATGGTGAAGCCACACCTTGAGTTCTGTGTACAATTCTGGTTGACACATCTCAAAAAAGATATAGTTGCAATGGAGAAGATACAGAGAAGAGCCACCAAAATGAGGAAGGGGATGAGGAAAGGCTAAAGAGGGCTGTTCAGCTTGGAGAAAAAATGGCAGAGGGGGGGATATGATGGAAGTCTTTAAAAATCATGAGAGGTCTAGAATGGATAGATGTGAATCGGTTATTTACTCGTTCAGAAAAGGGGGCACTCCATGAAGGTAGCAAGTAGCACATTTAAAACTAATCGGAGAAAATTCTTTCACACTCAATGCACATTTAAGCTCTGGAATTTGTTGCCAGAGGATGTGGTTAGTGCAGTTAGTGTAGCTGGGTTTGAAAAAGGTTTGGAGAAGTTCTTGGAGAAGTCCATTAACTGCTATTAATCAAATTGACTTAGAGAATAGCCACTTCTATTACTGGCATCAGTAGCATGGGATCTACTTAGTGTTTGGATATTTGCCAGGTTCTTGTGGCCTGGTTTGGCCACTGTTGGAAACAGGATGCTGGGCTTGATTGACCCTTGGTCTGACCCAGTAGGGCAATTTCTTATGTTCTTAGTACTTGATTTTTAGTTTAAGTCATCAGCCAGTTTTGTATTGTTTCCACTTTAGCTACCTGCTTTGTGTTCTCAGTATTGAACTTCTGCCATTCCCACCTGACATTTTCTGGGCTTGATAGGCAGGCCCACTTCCAGGATCTGGTCTAATGTTCCAGTTACATGGGTCAGATAGTCAGTAATGTCATCAAGCTATGCCCTAGTATGTTTCTGGAGTCCATCTAGCAGTCTGTTTACCAGGCCCTGGAATGTACCAGGAGCGTTTTTCTTTCCAAATGGCCCTAAAGTGTATTTATAAAGACCCAAAAGGGTAGTAAATGCAGATCGCTCCTGAGCAGCAGTTGTTAGGGGGTATCTGCCACTATCCACCACCAAGGTCCACACTGGTTAGATACTGGGCCCAAGCTAAGTGTCTAGCAACTTGATCATACGGGCATTGTATATGCATCAGTTACAGGTCATTCATTACATTTCCAGTAGTCTACACCAAAGCAGGTTGTACCATATTTTTTGGGAACAAGAACTACAGGAGAAGTCCAGGGACTATGATACTTCTTTATAACACCTATAGCTAGCATCTCATCAATCTCCTGTTGCATATGCTTCTCAACTTCAGCACATATTCAATAAGCACTCTGGTTCAGTTGTTTATGGCTTCCAGTGCTACATTGTAAATAGCAAAGTGAGTAATTCCTGGTTTAGTTGAAAATACATCATCCTATGTTTGCAATAATGCATTCAGTTGTTGCTGTGTAGGGGTTAATTGCTCTCCTACAACTTGTTGTATAGATGCTTCAGATTGTGCCTACTAGGAGAGCAAGTAAGGGCATATTATCCTGACAATCCTCTTGTGGACTACATACAGTCAACACCTTTGCTGTGTGATCAGCCTAAGCCTTTATCATATTGACATGAATGCTGCTTTCTATCTTGGCAATCTGAAAAATATAACATAGTTGGTGTCATTCAGGCTCATATAGCCTTGTAAGCTCCCACCTAGTTAGTCCCAGTACGTAAGAATAAACCTCAGACTAAGACAAGTACCTGCTGGCCCTCATAAAACTCTCTGCTTCAGGCTTTACAATGAGACCAGGTCTTTTGCTTAGTCTAGGCAGCCTGCAAATCATCTCTGACAAAGCCCATGAAGTCTTCTAAATCGCTGCCACATATTGACTACATATTTAATTGAGGGATGTTTGAGGTGTCAACCTTCCCTTTCCAATATTCTCTTATTGGGTCAAAGGGCCGTCTCCCCCTCCAGCCATAAAGCAACTTGAATAGGGAAAATCCAGTAGACGCCTGGGGTACTTCGCTGTAGGCAAACAATAGAGTAAATACCTTTCCCAGTCTTATGCTTCCACAAATGTCTAACATATGCTTTAAGGGTCCCATTAAATCTTCGCATTAGTTTTAGGATCTTATGGACAGATTTCAGTCCATAGATTTTGGATCAGCTCAAACTAACTGCGTCCCTTGAGCTGAGAATAGTAGTGGCAACTTTCTCTGCTTCTAATGAAGATTCAGGGTACCTAGAAGCAAAGTGCACCACTATCCATATGGCTTACCCCACTCACCCAAGCAGCAGCTGTATATATGCAGATGCTACTTGGCTGTGTAAGCCCCATGCAACCCTGAAACCCCAAAACTCCTACCAATTATCAGTGAACTATTTAAGAGAATAGCAGTGGAGACAGTGGGGCCTCTCACTGTCTCCAGATAGACTGGCGGAAAAAAATCTTTTTTATCTCTTTTCTTTAATTATGTAGCCAAAAACAAATTTTATATATATATACACCCACTCAGCCAAGCAGCATCTGTTCAACAATAGCTACAGTTCAATACTAATGTCCAGTAAAATGTCTGTGCCAATCAGTTACATATGCATGTCACTCCCTGGTCTCCTGCTAGTGGAATGTCCCTGTATGCATGGGGCACTATAAGCTGTCTGCCTGCTATCCAGGGCCTGCTAGTATCAACAGGATCAGTCTCCCTGTACATCAAGCCCCGTTTCCATAGGATAGGTCTTTCCGATTTCCATCAGACGGCTGGCCAGCCCACTGCCACAGGGCTTCCAGAGCAGGGTCAGAATATTGTGCTTCCTGGAAAGCATGTCTGTCCTATGTCAGTATCCATAACTGAAAGGCTCTCTGGTGACTATCAGTCCAAGATCAATAGTCTGGTCAGTAGGTGCATCTCATGAGTCCATAGTCAAGGCCCTGGTCACTTCAGGAATTAATTCTGCTGGAATCACTTGAAAACTCCTCCTTTGGTTCTACCTGGACTTAGGATCTGGAACTGGCGGGGGTGATCTTCGCTGGTTCCTCTTATTGGGCTGTCCCGAGTCTGATTTCAGGTTACCATGGCAGAGACATTGATTCAGCTTTCAAGGGTAATGTTCATTGGACCCATGTTGGTCCCACAGAGCATTGGTACCAACATGTTCTTCTTTACTCCTACTTCTCTGTGTCCAAGCTTGGTACTCCAATCCAAGTATACTTGAGCAAAGGGTACAGTCTCTTGAGGTTCATTGGCCAATACTGCATATGCCTCGGAAGAATAGCATCATCCAGCACCAGCTCTAGTTGCTGTAAAGTCATGCTACAGCCAGTGTCCACAAGCCCAGTTATCTGGATCCACTTCCGTTTCTGGGGTGCTGTAGTAGCTCATCTGCCTCCTGGTTTGATGAATTACTAGTAACTCATGTTATTGCTACTGCACAGGCTTCTTGCCTAGAATTGGGGACCACGAAAGCTGCCAGCTTTGGTGCAGGATCTGGAGTGCTTTTCAGTGCAGGTTTGGAAATCTTGGGCAATCTACTTTGAAAATGTCCTGTGCGCCCATATTGGTAACAAGGAATGTTCATATGCGTAAACTCCTTAGGTTTCTAAGGAAAACTAAGTGGTTTGCTGGCCATCTCTGAGGTTGCAGAACAGGAGTCTTGACTTCCCTTAGTTCCTTGCTGCTGTGGGTATGGACAGATTCTCTTTGCCAGCGAGGGAGGTTAGTCACAAAGACATCAGCCAGTGCAGCTGCCTTCTCTTGAGTATGGAGCTGGTGGTCTTAAACATGCTCTCTCCCCTCTGGATAGCATCTTGTAAAAACTGCTCCAGGACCATTATGTTTCAGCAGTACCCCAGGGTTTTAACCTCTGATCTAGTAAGCCACTGCTTGTGCTGGTATCTTAGATGGATCACAAACTCACTGTATCATCTATCCCTTTGGCAATTCTAGACCTTAATTGTGTAGGTCTCAGGGGTAATAGCATAACTGTTCAGCAAAGTCTTGCGCACCTCCTCAACTGGGTGCACATCTCCATGGTCAGCTCTTGAAGGACCTCAAGTGCTCTCCAGTGAGCTTTCCCCCCAAATGCCACACCCTGTGTTTCTTGGGAATCTCATTGAGGTGGAAAATGTTTCAAAGGCAGTTAGATACCCATCAATGTCATCTCAGGTGTCAAAACAGGGCACACAATCTGGGTTGTGGATCCAGTCCTCTGCTTCAGCACAAAAGGTAGGCTGGAGCCTTGGATACAAGCCATTTCCATCTACATCTTCATTATCTACAGCTGATATTTCCACTCTTCCTGACGCAGCTGCATGTAGATCTGCCAGATTTCAGCTGGTGTGGCATCAGGTCTTGCCAGTTCTCAGACCTCTGTGAGTAGCGAGTCTAGTATCCCACCAGGAGTGAAACTCGGAACTTGCTGGTACTCTCACAATAGAACAGGCAAGTCCTGCATCTCATCACTGAGTACATCCAGACTGTCTCTCCTATCCGCCATTAACATATGGATGCCTGCCATCAGCAAATCTCCTAACACTACCAACAAAAAGTTGAATGGGGGAAGGGAGTTGTTCACTGCTGTGTGTCTGGAGGTTGCAGATAAAAAAAAAAACTCAACCACTCAGTGGGTTGTTACCCTCACCCCACACACTGAGCCTGACGATCCCACCACTGCCACCAGAAAAGAACAGAGGTCTGTTACATAACCCCTCAACACCACCTCTAACAGGTAGTCAGAGTAACTGTGTGACCACTGTCCAGGCCCCACCTGCACACATGCTCCTACAATGGCAATTTCCCACCCACCACCTGGGTTCCTGCTTGCATCTGGGAGAGTTCCCCACACACAGGCTATCCCCCTGGTGATTTCTAGGAATACTGGGACCCCGCAAAACCCAAGTGTCACACAGCTCCTAGAAAAACACCCATAGACCAAATGTTCACAATACCGGGATCATCAGTCTAAGATAGGCAGAGCTGTCTTTTTGTTAATAAGTTTATTAACAAAAAGAACAGTGAACGGGGAAAAAAAAAAAGATTTAATCTGCAAGCAGGAACAGGTGAAACGACATGAATTAAACAGTAAAATATAACTAAACACTTTCCACTAATATCTTGTGCCTGGGGAGGTCAGGAAAAAGGATGCCCACATGAGCTGGACAGGGTCTGTACTTCCCAGCTGAGGCTAGAGAGTTTCAGAACCTTCAGGCCTAGTTGTCTGTCTGCAGGACCAATCAGTGCACACAAGTACTAACAATTGCTCCCTGATCAGTGGCCTGACTGGCAATAGTATTCTAGCCAATGGCACTGCAGGATGTTTCAGACTTACATTTCCCTCAGGAGTGCTGGGATGTGTATGCTGCTCAAATTTCCTTCTGAATCAAGAGCATCATCCAAAGCCTCTGCTTGAACTACTGTACAGAGGTCAAAAACCACCTGCAGGCCAGCACAGAGGAAATGAGTTCTCTGGGAAAGTATCGGGGTCGATCCTGTAAGGCCGCGGTAATAACAGTGCGGCAGTGGTCAGGCGCACCCTCCTCCCCACACGCACAGTTTCTCTTCACTAACTCCCCGATACTCTCCTCTAATCGCATGCAAATGCATGCCGCGGCTTGAAAGCGGTAGGGAAGGGTTATGCCCGCGTAACCCATTTTACTGTATAGGCGCTTAATACAGCGCCTATACAGTAACCAGGGTGCGCTGGTACCTGTCATTTCAAATGTCATTTCAAATGACATTTGAAATGACAGGCACCATGAAGTGAAAAAAAAAAATACCAAAAATATCTAAAAACCTGAGTGTTCAAAAAAAAAAAAATTTTTAAATACCTGTCGGAGGGCCGCATGGGTCCAGGCGGCTGCGGCGGGAGCCGGGTGGTCGCGTGTTTAATCTAGGCCGCGGGCGGGTGGGCGCCTGTTCCAGGCGGCGGCGGCGGGTGGACACGCGTTAGTTCGAGACGGTCGGTGGGCGGCGGCGGGGTGGGTCGCATGTTAAATCTAGGGCCGGGTCGCACAGGTGCGCATTCATTCATCCAGGTGGAGGAGCCGGCGGCAAAAGCAGCCGGCTTCCGCCTGAATGAATGCGCGCCTGTGCGACCCCTGCGATTCGGCGCTCAAGGCAGTCACAGCATGTGACTGCCTTCAGCGCCGAATCGCAGGGTCGCACAGGCGCGCATTCATTCAGGCGGAGCCGGCTGCGGTGGCGGCGGGAGCCGGGTGGTCGCGTGTTAAATCTAGGCCGCGGGCGGGTGGGCGCCTGTTCCAGGCGGCAGCGGCGGCGGGGGGACACGCGTTAGTTCGAGACGGCCGGTGGGGGCCGGCGGGTGGTCGCGTGTTAAATCTAGGCCGGGTCCGCACAGGCGCGCATTCATTCACTGCCGGTGGGGGCTGCCGGGGCAGCCCCCACCGGCAGTGAATGAATGCGACCCCTGCGATTCGGCGCTCAAGGCAGTCACATGCCGTGACGTCACGGCATGTGACTGCCTTGAGCGCCGAATCGCAGGGGTCGCACAGGCGCGCATTCATTCACTGCCGGTGGGGGCTGCCTCTCCTGCAGCCCCCACCGGCAGTGAATGAATGCGCGCCTGTGCGGGACCCGGCCTAGATTTAACACGCGACCAACCCGCCGCCCACCGGCCCGTCTCGAACTAAACGCGTGTCCCCCCGCCGCCGCTGCCGCCTGGAACAGGCGCCCACCCGCCCGCGGCCTAGATTTAACACGCGACCACCCGGCTCCCACC
>NC_042621.1:290530704-290531512 GCF_901001135.1 Rhinatrema bivittatum
AGATGTTCAGGCAGGACGTGGAGGTGCTCTTCACCCTGGAAGCTGGTACTCCCCCGGAAAGAGCCCGTAGGAGCACAACCGCTGGGACTTAGGCGAGTTGATGATCAGGACTGAGAACTGGAACCAGACTAGGACAGTAGAAAGTACTGTAACAAGGCTCGGGTACTGGAACCAGGCAGGAACTGTAGCAGGGATCGGGTACTGGAACTAGGCAGGAACTGTAGCAGGACTTGGGTACTGGAACCAGGCAGGAATTGTAGCAGGACTTGGGTACTGGAACCAGGCAGGAACTGTATCAGGCAGGCAGGAACCAAGCAGGCACTGCAGCTGGCAAGCAGGAAACAAGCCGGCACTGTAGTTGGCAAGCAGGAACCAAGCAGGTACTGTGGCAGGCAAGCAGGAATGGAGCGAGTAGCAAGGCAGCTCACTCCGGGGCACGGCGCAACAGGGATCCAGGAGGTAAACCCGTGGCAAGGCAAACACTGAGTGTCCGTGGCCGGCTTATCAAGGCCACGGCGTCTGATGTCAGGAACTGGGCGGAGTCACTGCTGGCGGGAAACGGCCTAGAAAAGTGTCCAAGTGGCGCACGCGCGCGCCTAGAAGCAGGGCATCCATGGGAAGCTTCCCGGTGGAATGGTCCCTGTGGGGACGCCGCCAAACAGGGCGCAAACCAGGCCTCCAGAAGCAGGAATAGGTCCAGGAGCACGGAGCTAAGGGTCTGGTCATGGCACACACGGCCAGAACCGCAAAAAGACTTACCTTGGGTAAAGCCATGCTGACTTTGTTCCATTAAACCACTATTTTTCCT